>NW_017671987.1:125944-155567 GCF_001879085.1 Nicotiana attenuata
AAAGTGAACGCCGTTTAAGAGCGTGCTTTTGGATCACGTCACATGAAATGCACCCGGATCCTCAACACCTCTTATTCAACGTTTTGGGATTTGGATTTGGGTTGCATGAAATGCACACCCGAGTTTAGGAAGGTAAAATTATTAAATAACGCGCCTATAGCAACTAGCGTGTTGATATCTTTGCGGGAAGCCATGAAAATTTGCTGAATGGCTTACCCGATTTCTAAAATGTTTTAACATAGTATTTAATGAGGGCCCCGCAATTTACATGTTTTGTGCGGCGAGGCTCGTCTCATGTTTTATTTAAAGGCCATCCTAAGAGAAACTATGATTTTCTATTACAGTGTTGTCTCTAAAAGGGCCCTAATTAATTCGTATTTATAAGTTCGGGCCTCAAGTTCAAGTCCGAATTCAAACAAAAGGGAAGACCCTCTTAATTTGAGTCCGCCACCTAATTTGAAACCCAAATTTATATTTGTGAATTAATTCCCGATATCCTAATGTAACTTTGAAGGGCTTTTCGATTTATGGCAGTTTTTGGGCCTTAAAGGTTTGGCCCAGCTCTGTTGTATGAGGCTGGCCAGGTGCGCATCTGGTGCCATGCGAATTTGACCCATTGTTGCTAACCAGCACGAGTCTTATAGAAACAAGCTGAAGGGATTTTGGGCCAGAAGCCCAATTGAATTCAGATAGATTGGTGAGATGATTTGGGCTTCCAAGGAGCCCAAACTTACCATGAGTCCAGACTCAAAGCCTACTCCTCAAGGCTGTGTAATTACAAACTATATGGACTCTTGGTTATTTATTCCTTCACAGGTTAACCTAAATTTATCAATCTAAAAAAAACATAAAATCAGAAAATTCCTATAGTTCGAACTAATCAGACCAACGAATTTGGTTCAGTAAGTAATTTAACTATAGTTTCATTGATGAAACTTGTTTAAGATAGAACATCACATAAAAATCAACAATGAAACTTGATGAGCTAATGGACTACTTAACTAACATTCCTATGTCATGCTTGGTTTTAATTTTTTGATCTCTAATTACTGCACCACGCGATGGACATGAAAAGGAAATGAGATCGGTTAAACACATGGAGATTTAAGTAGATCAACCCTGACTAAATTAGATCTAATATCGCTACACATTCCGTTACATCATACTGAAATCTAAAGCAGTCCAAACGATCTAATGAAACAAATGGTTCCAACAGTCCAGTCCTTAAATTACACACAATGATCTACTGAAGTTCATAGAACTACATGAAGCAGAATACACGAATTAACAAAGAAATTATGTTTCACTTCAATTCATGTCTTCAAGCTTGAGAATTACACGATATGTACCTGGGAATTTTGAACACAGAGAAGGAAGTAAAGTCAGCAGCAGCAAAAAGCAGCAACAGCTCAAAACTAATCTCAAATCCCAGTGTTAGTATCGAATGAAACCCAGCAGCTCACATAATCAACAAATAAACTAAAATTTTGACTTGAATAAACCAAATTCAACTCAAAACCAGCTCAGAAATTTCGAAAAACCCCAAACACTGAAAACATTTAAGCTAGAATTTGAAATTGTTAGAATTTGAAGCAGCTAGAATTTTCAGATCTCCCAACCTCCCTCTTTCTTGCAAGGCAAGAATAGCATGCCTTTATAGGCAAGCCATTAGGGCAGCCTTGCACATTTATTTTTTACCCCCTTCGGTCCTTTTTGATTTAGCTTTTGCTTAAAAGTCCCTAAAATCTTGGCTTGTCACTCAAGTCATACTACCCAAAAACCAGAAATTGACATTCAAACCCCACGCTAGAAGCTTCTAGGGGCTTCTATTTCAGTTACTACAAAATTCCCTAACTTAAACTACCTAATACACCCTTAAGACCCCCTGAAAATTACCTACCACACAAGCCCGGGTCAACTGACCCAAACCAATGGGTCAATAAGCCCAAATTAACTTCTGCTTGGGCTTTCGATTCTCAGAAGCCAATTAAAGATGGACAGAGAACCTTAAACTAAGACTGACCCAAGAATTCCACAAGAAAACAGGGCCAAAACCCCCAAAAGATGCAGTTAACATAACAAAAACAAATGAACTAATTAATATGCAATCAACTAAATTGTGGGCCTAATTAAACAGGTGACTTAAATAGAAGAACAAACAGAAGAGAGACAGTGAATTATGAGGTCTGAAAATCAAATTCTCACAAAGAAGAAGAAACTAGAATGGATGAAGAATAAGTTGAACTAAACGGGTTTCAACATGAATGAATTTAAACAATTAGGTTAAAGAAGGAACGAGGAGGATGATGGAACAATCAAAGAAAGGAATATACAGGAGAGGAAGAAAACCTACCACATCAGAGCTTAAGACCTTGCAGGAGACCCGACTAATGTCAATCTTTTGCCGACGTTAATTTTGTCGAGTCCCAGCTTCGAAGCTATAAACCTGACCTGATGGAACCTGACTTGGATCTTTTGAATGGTCAATTTTTGAGATGCTCTAGTAAAACTTGAAGGAAAAAGGGACGCAGGCTAGGGAAGAAAGGGTCATGGAAACTCTGGGGTATCATTTTGACGGTTTTGGGGTCAGCGCCGCCACCGGAGAAAGTGGGCGGCGCTAGGATTTGGGATTTCTGATCTGGAATTAGTGGAATTCTAGTTGGATTTGAGGTGTAAGAAGTGGATATTTGTGAAGAGGGGATTGAGGAGAGTATCTGGTGCAGTTTTGGCAAGGTTTGGAGATCAAACACCGCCGTATGGCGATTTCCGGTGGCGGCGGCGGTGGTAAGCTATGAAAGTGAAGGAGACGACATAACACTGGGGGTACTAGGTTAATACTATGCCATTCGGACATGTTTAATTAAATGGGGGAAGTGATTGAAGCCTTTGGATGAGGTAAACGAAGGGCCAAGATTAACTGGTCACAAATTAACTCAAAACGACGTAGTTTCCCCCTATACTACGTCGTTTCGAGAACTTCAAAGACGTGGGGTTTGGACCGGGCAATTGGGCTAGTTTTGGGCGAGATTGGGCTGGTTCTTTGGGGTTTGGCTTGGGGCTGTGGAATTTTAGTGACTTTTGGGCTTAAAATTGGATTTTGGCCCCAAAATCTGGTCTTTTATCAAGACCATTCTTTTATTTTATTTTTACTCTTTTCTTTTTGTTTCCTTTTGTATTTATTTATTATTTATTATTATTATTTTTTTTTCGATTTTATAAAATTCTAAAACAAAACAAAGACCTAATTAAACTATTCAACTCCTAAAATTATTTAAAACTCTATTTAAAGATAAATGCAACAATTAACAATTAAAAAAAATGCAAAGAAACTATTTTTTTTGCAATTTTCTTTAAATTTTGTTCTAAAACTAATTAATACCTAATTAATCCTAAAATTGTGAAATTAAATCCCTAGATGCAAATGCATACTTTTTGTATTTTCATATGAATAAAAATGCAACCAATTAACACAAAGATTTAACAAAAAATTCACAAAAATTGTAAAATAATAAAGAAATCAATTATTTGAAACTTTTGGAATTAATTTGCTTAGGGCAAAAATCACGTGCTCACATATACGTCACTACCACTTGGTCATAACTCCATGGAACCGCCTTGCTGTTGATCACTGACAACTGAGTTACTGGTTTTATGATAACAGGCTCTGTGCGAGCACACTTCACGACCACAACAGGTGTACTCGCAATTCCCGGTACCACCACTTTCGCTTGTTCTGGTTTTACTGCAACAATGCTTGACGACCCTTTCTCGGCTACCACAGCTGGCTTGTTGTTCACCCCTTTCAACTGGACCCCTGATTTCCCACTAGTTACCTTTTCTTTTGAACCAGTTTCGCTGGAACGGATCATTATTACCGTCTGCGAGGGTTTCTTTGGCTCTCCTCCCTTGTGTATCAACTCAATCATATGGGTCTCATGGTGAGCCGACAATGGATTCTGGTTGATATTTGGTGCCTCTGGGGCCTGAACCTCGATCCGATGAGTATCAATGATCTCCTGCATAGCTATTTTTAGTTTCCAACACTTCTCTGTATCATGTCCCGGGGCCCTTGAACAGTACTCACAACTCACCGAATGATCAAGATTTCTAGGAGGGGGTTTTGCATTTTAGGCTCAATTGGATTCAGCATGCCCAACTGCCTCAATCTGTGGAATAGACTGGTGTATGATTCTCCCAGCGGAGTGAAAGTCTTTTGCTTCTGTAGCCTCTCATTCCTGAAGGCTTGGTTGGGTCGGAAGCCTGTTCCGGTGGGATTTCTGTAAGCTCTTGGGGGTGGATAAGTGTTTTGTGGAGCTGGGTATGGATTTTGTGGAGTCGGTGCACGCCATTGCGTGTGAGCTGGGGTTTGGGTGTAAGTTTGTGCATGATGGACGGAGAAATGAGGATCTGGCGGTGGGTAATAGTGTTGTGGAGGGCCATATGGAGTGTGCGGGTAATTTTGGTGATGGGGTCGGGGTTGGTTATAGTAGGGTGACGGGCCTCTAGATCCGAACCAGGCTCCGGACTCAACTGTCGCGACATCTTCTTTCTTCTTTTTCCCAAGCACACCTCCAGTGCCGCTTTGGATAGCCTGGGTGGTTGGTTTGATCGCTGAATAACTCATGATTTTGTTGGACTTAAGTCCCTCCTCGACCATGCCTCCCATCTTTATAACCTCATTAAAAGACTTGCCAATTGCTGTTACCAAGTGACCAAAATAAGTCGGCTCTAAAGCCTGCAGAAAGTAATCAACCATCTCACTCTCTTTCATTGGAGGGTCAACCCTCGCGGCCTGCTCCCTCCAACGGAACCCGTATTCTTTGAAGCTTTCCCCGGGCTTTTTCTCGAGCTTTATTAGTGACAGACGGTCTGGAATGATTTCAAGATTGTACTGAAAGTGACAAGCGAACGCTTGCGCCAGGTCGTCCCAAGTGTACCACCTGCCGTGGTCCTGTCGTGTATACCATTCTAATGCAGACCCACTCAAACTCTGGCTGAAGTACGCCATCAGTAACTCATCTTTTCCAGCCGCCCCTCTCATCTTACTGCAAAACCCTCTCAAATGTGCTACCGCATCACCATGTTCGTCATACAGATCGAACTTAGGCATCTTGAACCCTGCTGGTAGCTGAACATCTGGGAACAGACATAAATCCTTATAAGCCACACTGACTTGGCCACCCAGTCCCTGCATGTTCCTGAAGGATTGCTCCAGGCTTTTTACTTTTCGAAACATCTCTTCCTGCTCCGGGCTCTTAAGTGGCTTTTCAGTTTCCGCCGGGAGCTCAAAGTGAAGGGTGTAGGAATATGGTTCAGGAGCTTTAAAGGTGGGCTCTGGAGGGTAGTAATGGTTGTCATGAGTCTGAAACAGTGGTTCACTAGATGATCGGTGTAATGCAGCGGGTGGGGATGCCACAAACACATGAGCAACTGGCGGAGGTGGGTACGGGATTTGTTTGGGTGGTGGAGGTGGTGGTGTTTGAGAGGTGGTTCCATAGCACTGTTGATAAGTAGGAAAAGCTGGAGATGAGTTCACAGTAGGGGGCTCCTGAGGCTGAGCCAACGGTGGGACGTAAGCAGGGTTAGCAGGGTAAGCCGGTGGTGGATGTCCCTTTGACCAGGCTTGATACATTTCGGCCATTTGTTGCTTCAACTTATACATATCCTCTTTTATTGCGTTAACATCCACTTCTTCCTCCTACAATACCCGGGTATTGTAGGAGTGGGTTGCCAGAATGCCGATCAACTAACCACCTGCCTGGACTCAACATCAACAACAGTTTTGTTAGAGATTAGGGCTTCAACAGATTGGTAACCGCACATTGGTGAGTGAATGCACCTAAGCAGTTAACCGTTTCTATTATGCATTTGCTCGGCTGCTTGCGTCATCCCGGCCTTTCTTTTGTTTCCCTATGCAACTTTTCTCTCTCTTTTCCTTCTTTTCTTTTTTTCACTTTTGCCTTGGTTTTTCTTGTTCCTATTCCCTCCTTTCCTCGAATTTCTTTCATTTTCTCTTTTTTCTTTCATTGTTTTTCCGCTCTTTTCTTTCCCTTTCCTCTCTTGTTTTTCCTTTCATTTTCTCTCTTTCTCTTTTTTTTTCTTTTTCTTTTGGTTACGGTCGAATCCTATGGAGATTGCCTACGTATCATGACCCCGCATGAATCAGACCAGGCGTAGTTCTTGCAGATAAAAAACAAACATTTTGGGATTTAAAAATAAAATATTTTGATTACAACGACTCATCCTACCGAATTTTTACCATAAAAACAACATGCTCAAAAAGAAACTAACAGGAGAAAAATCAAGACTCATTTTTGACTCAACAAGTTGTCACTATTTTTTCAAAATCTTCATAAAAAAATATCCGACCTTGCCAATACGGCCTTTCAGCACCTCGAAGAAGAAGATTTTAAGGCTGTGTTCGCTAACCGGCCAAAAAAAAATAATTTAAAAATGACCAAAGGTGGCTGTTCTTGCAAAAATAGCCTTCCGGCGCCCTTTTAGGGACATTCGGCTATTTTTGACAAGAATGTCATTACCATAAAATTTTGTTCTTTTGGGTTAATTTTGCAAAAGGGAAGTTGGACCCGATGAGGGTTTCCTACGTATCCCACGCCCTGTGGGAATCAAACTGGCGTAGTTCGGGCAAATAAAACAAAACCAAATATTTTGAAAACAAAACCATCCTCTCAAAAATCCGACAGAGTTTCAGTACCATTTTGGCTATTGGGTTTTCTTACAAAACAGGTGATTACCTCTCTCAACCCTCACACCGCTATTTTCTTTCCCAAACTCTCCTCTTTTATTTAAAAGCCGGTCAGCATGTAAATCCAAAACAGATAAATGCACAAGTAGGATGCGTCAGGATGGTCCATTATTCTGGGTACACCTTCCTAGACGGACCCAACCCCTGTGTTGAGTCCCCTAAGTCAAAATGCACATGATGCAGATAAGTGTTCCTACTAGGGATCCGGCATGAGGCTGAGTTATTCTAGGTTCAAAACCTGGGTATTTGTTCTAGACTGTGTACCCGAGCGGACAACTCGAATCGAGGAGGGGGCTACGTACCGGGGACCCGAAAGATCATCCGGCTTAGTAACTTGTCCGAGCCTCTTTCTTATTTCAAGGTATGACACTAACAGAATAGGGAGTCTCGACCAGCAAGCACATCCCCGAAGATAAGAAGAGAAGGGTTTCGTAACAGTTTATATGTACAGTTCAAATAATATCAAAGCGGTAAAAGCATCATTTTGCACATTAAGCCCAACATGTAAAAATATCAGATAATAAACAAAGCCAAATACAACAATTATTCTAAGCTTGAATTCTTGAACCCTGAACCAAAAGTTCTGGGTTCATGTCCCCAGCAGAGTCGCCAGAGCTGTCACACCTCCTTTTTCTTACTACACCCCCCGGAAAGGGATATAATAAATAGGGAGTTTTTCCA
The DNA here is from genome assembly GCF_001879085.1 of Nicotiana attenuata. Taxonomy (NCBI): domain Eukaryota; kingdom Viridiplantae; phylum Streptophyta; class Magnoliopsida; order Solanales; family Solanaceae; genus Nicotiana; species Nicotiana attenuata. Next base: position 133,392 of record NW_017671987.1, read on the forward strand.
ATTAAAGGACAACCGAAACAGGATTCATTTATTAAGATTCAGAGTCGCCACTTGGGAGATTTATGGTGTCCCAAGTCACCGGTACAAATCCCGAATCAAGGAAAGGGTTGACTCTGTATTACAGTCCGCGAACCAGAAATCCGAGTAAGTTTCCAAGAACTTGCTCAACATGCAAGGCTTGAAACTTGATCTTCTTTAACATCCCTACAACATCTTTCAACTCAATCCTTCTTGCAGGAGATTCAGCACAACAATCTAGTGTAACTTTCGTGATTGATGCCACACAACCTAACTTTTGCATGAAGTGATTATTTGCTGGTTGTGTACGGGAAAAATCGGAGGCAAAGTTTATCTAATTCCCCGATAAGGAAACAAGAGGGAATTACGGTTCGACACCACTACAAGCAAGGTCAAAGGATCCCTCGTATCTAAACCCAGGAGGAGTGAACGATGTTTCTGGGATCGGGCACGGTTGAATAACGGACCCGGACCAAGTAGATTTTCGAGACCACGAGAAAAGGAGAAACGGTTAGGAGTGACAAGTAGGGAGCCGAGTATTCGCCCTCAACCGGATATTAAGACACAAATCCCCTCCGATATCAACTGCGGATCGGCATTTACCGGAAAAAGACGATTTTTACCTTATTTAGACTTGTATAAGGACTGAAATTTCCCTACTATATAAATGGGAGAGTTTCTTTTATTTTGGCATATTCTTGACACGTAAATCAAAGCAATAAAAGTTTATTTTTATCTTCTAGCTATTAGTCAAAGTGTTATTCAGTTATTCTCTTCTTTAGTCACAATCGAGCTTATATCGAGGGTCGGATCGAGGCCGGATTTCTGTGTTCAACTTAAGATCGGGCTTAACAATCAAATTACAATTGGTTTGATCGTTCATTTTATCTTTAACTTAATTACTTTCTGTTCTTAGATCATTCGTATTGAATTAAATCACATATCCTTTAAACCACTTTACTCATTTTTTAGGGTAAATAGTTTGGCGCCCATCATGGGGCTAAGGATAATAGTGGTGATTTGATACAAATCTCCATAACACACCTTGTTTTACGCTTGTTCTCTGAAGTTTTGATTCCACGTTAGCCTAAGGATGTCAAATTCTCAGTCTACTCACTTGAACGTTGACACTGAGTCATGCCATAACGGCGAGAACAATAACGTGATACCTAGAAATGATGTGCCCCTATTGATCCCAATGGTGCCCAGTCGCCGACCCGGCTGATGCTAACTCACAGGCTGCCATCAACGTCAATCTACCGATTGATCCCGAAAATAGCGTTCGCGGGGGACCCCGACCAAAGGATCGAGATGCGCCTGAAGGTGAAGGTGATGGGGTGAGCCTGCGGTTGATTTTCGAAATGTTGTAGGCTCAACAAGTGGCGATAGCACAATTACAAAACCAGAGCCACACCTCTAACATGGTCGAGCCCGAGCAGTCCCGGGGAAATACCCGAAGGGATGAACAAGTTGTCGTGGAATGGGGTGAATTCAGGCCCGAGGAAACTTCTGAGGTAATGAAGATGCTCGAAGCATTGATAAAACGGGTGGCTTCTGGTGAGAAAAAGATAGAGGAAAATGACAAGAAGGTGGAAACTTATAACTCCAGGGTAGATTAGATCACGGGAGCGTCGCCGATATTGAATGGGCCGGACTCCAAAAAGTTCATTCAGAAGCCTTTCCCCCCTAGCGCGCCACCAAAGCCGATCCCGAAGAGGTTTTGAATGCCTGACATTCTCAAGTATAATGGGACCACAGATCCAAATGAGCATGTAACCTCCTATATGTCACACCTCCTTTTTCTTACTACACCCCCCAGAAAGGGATATAATAAATAGGAATTTTTTCCAATTAAAGGACAACCGAAACGGGATTCATTTATTAAGATTCAGAGTCGCCACCTGGGAGATTTATGGTGTCCCAAGTCACCGGTACAAATCCCGAATCGAGGAAAGGGTTGACTCTGTATTACAGTCCGCGAACCAGAAATCCGGGTAAGGAATTCTGTTAACCCGGGAGAAGGTGTTAGGCATTCCCGGGTTCCGTGGTTCTAGCACGGTCGCTCAACTGCTATAATTGGCATAATTATCTGATGTTAAAACATTTTGAACCTATGTGCAGATTTTAACTTTAACCGCTTTTATTTAATTTTAAGGAAGATTGCAACGTTGTTAAAACACATCTCGAACCACGTCACATAAATGCACACGTGATTTTTAACATATTTTAACATCGTTGAGATTTGGATTTGGGTCACATAAATGTGCACCCGAATTTAGGAAAATAGATTATTAAAATACGCTCCTAAAGAGACTAACGTGTTGATAACTTTGCAGGAGGCCATAAAAATTCGCTAAATGGCACGTCCCGATTTTTTAAATATTTTAGAGAGTAATTAAAGAGGGCCACGCGATTTGTGATTTTATTTGGGGCGGCACACCTCGTTTTATTTTAAAGGCCATCCTAAAAGAACTATCATTTTTCTATTAAGTTTCATCTCTAGAAAACCTAATTAATTAACATTATAAAATTCGGGCCTCAAGTTCAAGTACGAACTTAAACAAGAGGAAGACCTCTTAATTTAAATTCGCTACCTAACTTGGAAGGCTTAGAATTGCATTACCAATTATAACTTTTAAGAATATCAAGCCTTCAGCACATTGGGCCTTGAGACCAGCCCAAGAAGGAGGAACTTTTGGTCAAGCTCTATAAGGAGCTGCTTGATTGTGGGCCTTTGCACAGACCCAAATATAACTAGCCTATTAATAATATAACTGGGCCTATGAAGTTAATTTTGTATGCCAAGTTTCAGCTATAGGGCTGACCATTACACTTGGCCTCTTAACAGGCTCGTTCATGGTTAGATGAGTGGTCTATTATTGCAAAGGCTAGTTTTGGATCGTATCCAACCTATTCAGAGTTCAAAATTACGAAACATCAATGCTTTTCAACAAGTAAAATAGCTCGCATCAGTCACAACAATCAACATGACTATATTGATTAAGGCACCTAAGACAATTTCGAAATAGCTAAATGATCTAGAGTAAATGGGCTTATTAGCAATTAAATGACTGAACTACTCATATTTTAAACTGTGTATATCAAGCAAACAGATAAAATGCCTCAGTTTACATGCTGATTTTAAAGATAACTTTCATGCTTGTACCTAGATAGTGTAGATCCTTATGCACATATGTTCATCCTAGAGTTGATTTTCAAAACACATTCGAATCTGTATAGTATACACTGGCAATGTTTGGTAAACATCACAAATCATTTAATACTAATCATCTACTTAATGCTGCTGAATTAATACTATTGAATACAAACTCATGTAATTCTGAAGTTGTTCAAAACAGTCCAACAGTCTAATTTAAAAAGCAGTTCGAACAAGTCCAAATTTAATTAACANGGCTTCTATTTCAGTTACTACAAAATTCCCTAACTTAAACTACCTAATACACCCTTAAGACCCCCTGAAAATTACCTACCACACAAGCCCGGGTCAACTGACCCAAACCAATGGGTCAATAAGTCCAAATTGACTTCTGCTTGGGCTTTCGATTCTCAGAAGCCAATTAAAGATGGACAGAGAACCTTAAACTAAGACTGACCCAAGAATTCCACAAGAAAACAGGGCCGAAACCCCCAAAAGATGCAGTTAACATAACAAAAACAAATGAACTAATTAATATGCAATCAACTAAATTGTGGGCCTAATTAAACAGGTGACTTAAATAGAAGAACAAACAGAAGAGAGACAGTGAATTATGAGGTCTGAAAATCAAATTCTCACAAAGAAGAAGAAACTAGAATGGATGAAGAATAAGTTGAACTAAACGGGTTTCAACATGAATGAATTTAAACAATTAGGTTAAAGAAGGAACGAGGAGGATGATGGAACAATCAAAGAAAGGAATATACAGGAGAGGAAGAAAACCTACCACATCAGAGCTTAAGACCTTGCAGGAGACCCGACTAATGTCAATCTTTTGCCGACGTTAATTTTGTCGAGTCCCAGCTTCGAAGCTATAAACCTGACCTGATGGAACCTGACTTGGATCTTTTGAATGGTCAATCTCGGGTTTAAGTTTTGAGATGCTCTAGTAAAACTTGAAGGAAAAAGGGACGCAGGCTAGGGAAGAAAGGGTCATGGAAACTCTGGGGTATCATTTTGATGGTTTTGGGGTCAGCGCCGCCACCGGAGAAAGTGGGCGGCGCTAGGGTTTGGGATTTCTGATCTGGAATTAGTGGAATTCTAGTTGGATTTGAGGTGTAAGAAGTGGATATTTGTGACGAGGGGATTGAGGAGAGTATCTGGTGCAATTTTGGCAAGGTTTGGAGATCGAACACCGCCGTATGGCGATTTCCGGTGGCGGCGGCGGTGGTAAGCTATGAAAGTGAAGGAGACGACATAACACTGGGGGTACTAGGTTAATACTATGCCATTCGGACATGTTTAATTAAATGGGGGAAGTGATTGAAGCCTTTGGATGAGGTAAACGAAGGGCCAAGATTAACTGGTCACAAATTAACTCAAAACGACGTAGTTTCCCCCTATACTACGTCGTTTCGAGAACTTCAAAGACGTGGGGTTTGGACCGGGCAATTGGGCTAGTTTTGGGCGAGATTGGGCTGGTTCTTTGGGGTTTGGCTTGGGGCTGTGGAATTTTAGTGACTTTTGGGCTTAAAATTGGATTTTGGCCCCAAAATCTGGTCTTTTATCAAGACCATTCTTTTATTTTATTTTTACTCTTTTCTTTTTGTTTCCTTTTGTATTTATTTATTATTATTTTTTTCGATTTTATAAAATTCTAAAACAAAACAAAGACCTAATTAAACTATTTAACTCCTAAAATTATTTAAAACTCTATTTAAAGATAAATGCAACAATTAACAATTAAAAGTGCAAAGAACTATTATTTATTTTTTTTTTGCAATTTTCTTTAAATTTTGTTCTAAAACTAATTAATACCTAATTAATCCTAAAATTGCGAAATTAAATCCCTAAATGCAAATGCATACTTTTTTTTGTATTTTCATATGAATAAAAATGCAACCAATTAACACAAAGATTTAACAAAAATTCACAAAAATTGTAAAATAATAAAGAAATCAATTATTTGAAACTTTTGGAATAGTTTGCTTAGGGCAAAAATCACGTGCTCACGTGCTTCTTTAAATGGTTTGCTGGTTGATTCTTTTAATATGTATGTGACAACATAATGTGCTCCAATCATCTATTAATTGTGGTTGAAACGTGAGAGTGAGAAGACTTGCAAGTTTCAGCTGGTGTGCATCTGTGATGATTGGTAAACAAAAAAACAAAAGTTTAGAATATGCTCGGGACAGCATTTTAGTGATATGTGCATGAGTGAGCCCTGCATTTATGCAAGAGGCTGTTTCCACGGCTCGAACCCGTGTCGTCCTGGTCATGGAAACAATTTTACCAGTTACGCCAAGGCTCCCCTTCTATCCATATCTTCTCTAAGACCAAAAAATAATCTATTAATTCGGAAACAGGTTGCAGGATGTGGTTCACAACGAGAAGCGATTATATCTAGTCTTAGAATATCTTGACTTGGATTTGAAGAAACACATGGATTCATGTCTGAATTCTCCAAGGATCTTTGCATTGTGAAGGTGAGTAAGATCTATGTTCTTTTGGAGGTTGCTTTTGTTCTTATAATTAGCTGCTTCATCGATAGCATTACTTCTTTATGATTCTTGTCAAAACTTTATTTACTAGTCTTATTTGAAGAGGAAGGAGATGCACCATTAGCACAATAGTTAAAATATATGATTATCTGAGTTTTCAATGTGAGAAAGTATCACCACCTAATGGTAAAGTTGTCAGGTTCACAGGCTTCTTGTTCATGGTCAATGAAGTAATATCTCCAATTTGCAGTCATTTTTGTATCAGATGCTCCTTGGTATTCCGCATTGTCATTCGTGTAGAGTTCTTCACCGAGATCTGAAGCCTCAGAACTTGCTGATAAATCCACGCACCAATGTGTTAAAGCTTGCAGATTTTGGATGAACTTTCACTCATGAGGTATGCACATGGTTTCAGCTCTTTGAAACAAAATCTCCAAACCAGCCCTATTGCATGTATTACCATTGTCTCATGTTGTTCCATTTCAAACTTGACCAGAAAGTAGTTATTAGGATATGAGCAGAAATTGTTATTGCATCTGATGTCTCTCTTTAACATCTGGTCCACCCTGGCTAAATGAACAACCTTTTTTTCTTCTAAAGTTTTTGTTTAACCACTTATAGCTTAAGTTGTCTGTTTGTTTGGCTGAAAAAATAAAGTGATCACGTCTGTCTCTCAAACATTTAAAAGGCAGATACTCTGTTCATATTTCTGGTTAACATATCCTCGATCCTTTTGAGCTTGTATTTATTTACCTTCAACAGTCGACTTCATTATTTCAGGTGGTGACATTATGGTACAGGGCACCAGAAATACTGCATGGATCAAGGTGCTACTCCACTCCGGTTGACGTGTGGTCAGTTGGTTGCATAATTTCTGAGATGGTCAACCAGCAGCACACCAAAATTCAAATAACAGAAGAATTTGTGGGGTCCATCCCCATAATAATAAAGAAAAAAAAAAGGAATGAAATTAGATTTGGAACAAAAGCAAATCGGCTAAGTTGGGCGGTGGATAACAACTTGCCAATTTGCAAGTTTTCAAGTCTGCAACTTGCAAAACCAAAACCAATTTTGGTTGTCGTGGGAAACATTTTCTCACCTATAAAAGGAGAGCTTCGGCTATCATTTCAACACACAGAGAAAGAAAAGTAACACAGTAGTTGCAGAGAGTATTTCTCAGGCATTGTGAGAAATAGTCTGTGTAGGAAAAATAGAGAGTGTGAGCGATATCGTAGTGAGGTGGGAATCTTAAAAGAGGGTTATTTCTTTTGAGTGTATAGTGGTCCCTGAAGTATTTTACTCGGACTACTGGGTGTAAAATTCCTCATTATAGTGGATTACTTTGTTCCTCTCGGGCTCGTGGTTTTTTCCCTTATTCAGAAGGGTTTTCCACGTTAAAAATCTTTGTGTCCTTGTTGTTCTTTTTTTATTCTTGTTGATTACCGTATCTCCGTACTACATTATTGTTCCGCTGTTATTACCGTGAATATTATTTCTGTGGGGGGGTTTATTCCCAACAACTGGTATCAGAGCACAGGTTCTGCTCGTTCACAGAAATATTCTTCACTGTCGGTAGTACTATACTCGGTGAAACAAAAATATCCGCAGTAAAGTATGAGGTAGCAAAGTTTAACAGAGATAGCGGTTTCTCAACATGGCAAAGAAGGATGAGGGATCTGCTTATCCAACAAGGATTACACAAGGTACTAGATGCTGATGCCAAAAAGCCTAATGCCATGAAAGCTGAGGATTGGACTGACTTGGATGAAAGAGCTGCTAGTGCAATCAGGTTGCACTTATCAGATGATGTGGTAAATAACATCATTGATGAAGATAGCGCACGTGGCATTTGGAAAAGGTTGAAAAGCCTATACATGTCCAAAACACTGACAAATAAATTGTACCTGAAGAAGCAGTTATACGCCCTACACATGGGTGAAGGTACGGATTTTTTGTCACATTTAAATGTGTTTAACGGACTAATCACACAGCTCGCCAACCTCGGAGTGAAAATCGAGGAAGAAGATAAAGCCATCTTGCTATTGAACTCGTTGCCATATTCGTATGATAATTTGGCAACAACCATCCTGCACGGTAAGACCACCATTGAGTTAAAAGATGTCACATCGGCTCTTCTACTCAATGAGAAGATGAGAAAAAAGCCTGAAAATCCAGGACAGACTCTCATCACAGAAGGTAGAGGCAGGAGTTATCAAAGGAGTTCGAGCAACTATGGTAGATCCGGAGCTCGTGGGAAGTCAAAGAACCGATCCAAATCAAGAGCCAGAAATTGCTACAATTGTGATCAACCAGGTCACTTCAAAAGAGATTGCCCAAATCCAAGGAAGGGCAAAGGTGAAACCAGTGTCCAGAAGAATGACGACAACACAACCTCCATGGTGCAAAACAATGATAGTGTTGTCCTCTTTATAAATGAGGAAGAGGAATGCATGCACCTGTCAGGTCCAGAGTCGGAATGGGTGGTTGACACAGCGGCATCTTACCATGCAACACCGGTAAGAGATCTTTTTTGCAGATATGTAGCAGGTGATTTTGGAACTGTGAGAATGGGTAACACAAGTTACTCAAAGATTGTGGGGATTGGTGACATTTGTATCAAGACAAATGTCGGATGCACATTGGTTCTAAAGGACGTGCGACATGTACCTGATTTGCGGATGAACTTGATCTTGGGAATTGCTTTAGACCGAGATGGATACGAGAACTATTTTGCAAATCAAAAGTGGAGACTCACCAAGGGATCATTGGTGATTGCAAAGGGAGTTGCTCGTGGCACATTATACAGGACAAATGCAGAAATATGCCAAGGTTAATTGAATACGGCACAAGATGAGATTTCTGCAGATTTGTGGCACAAAAGAACGGGTCATATGAGCGAGAAGGGATTGCAGATTCTTGCCACGAAATCACTCATCTCTTTTGCCAAAGGTACAACAGTAAAACCTTGTGACTACTGTTTATTTGGTAACATAGAGTCTCATTTCAGACATCATCTGAAAGAAAATTGAATATGCTTGATTTAGTATATTCTGATGTTTGTGGTCCAATGGAAATTGAATCGATGGGCGGTAACAAATATTTTGTTACTTTTATTGATGATGCTTCACGTAAATTGTGGGTTTATATCTTGAAAACCAAAGATCAGGTGTTTCAAGTTTTCCAGAAGTTTTATGCTCTGGCGGAAAGAGAGACGGGTCGAAAGCTAAAGCGACTCCGAAGTGACAATGGAGGTGAGTACACTTCAAGGGAATTTGAAGAGTACTGTTCAAGTCATGGGATCAGACATGAAAAGACAGTTCCTGGAACCCCACAGCACAATGGCGAAGCCGAGAGGATGAACAACACCATTGTTGAGAAGGTGAGAAGCATGCTCAGAATGGCTAAACTGCCTAAGTCATTCTGGGGTGAAGCAGTTCAGATAGCCTGTTACCTGATCAATAGGAGTCCATCAGTTCCATTGGAGTTTGACATCCCAGAGAGAGTTTGGACCAACAAGGAGATGTCCTATTCACATCTGAAGGTGTTCGGTTGCAGAGCTTTTGCACATGTACCAAAGGAGCAGAGAACAAAGTTGGACGGTAAATCCGTTCCCTGTATATTCATCGGATACGGAGATGAAGAGTTCGAGTACAGATTGTGGGATCCTGTAAAGAAGAAGGTCATTAGAAGTAGAGATATAATCTTCTGAGAAAGTGAAGTTGGAGCTGTAGATGATCAGTCAGAGAAGACGAAGAATGGTATAATCCCTAACTTGTTACCATTCCTTATTCTTCTAACTATCCCACAAGTGCAGAAAGTACGACCGACGAGGTTGCCGAGTAGGGAGAGCAACCTGGTGAAGTTATTGAGCAGGGGGAGCAACTTGATGATGATGTCTAGCAAGTGGAGTATCCCACTCAAGAAGAAGAACAACCTCAGCCTCCTAGGAGATCAGAGAGGCCAAGGGTAGAGTCATGCAGGTACCCTTCCACGGAGTATGTCCTCATCAGTGATGAGGGAGAGCCAGAAAATCTTAAGGAGGTGCTGTCCCATCCAGAAAAGAACCAGTGGATGAAAGCTATGCAAGAAGAGATGGAATCTCTACAGAAAAATGGCACCTACAAGCTGGTTGAACTTCCAAAGGGTAAAAGACCACTCAAATGTAAGTGGGTCTTAAACTCAAGAAAGATGGAAATGGCAAGCTGGTTAGATACAAAGCTCGATTGGTGGTTAAAGGCTTCGAACAAAAGAAAGGTATTGATTATGATGAAATTTTCTCACCTGTTGTCAAAATGACTTCTATTCGTACAATCTTGAGCTTAGCAGCTAGCCTAGATCTTGAAGTGTTGGATGTGAAAACTGCATTTTTTCACGGAGATTTGGAAGAGGAGATCTATATGGAGCAGCCAGAAGGATTTGAAGTAGCTGAAAGGAAACACATGATGTGCAAACTGAATAAGAGTCTTTATGGGTTGAAGCAGGCACCAAGGCGGTGGTACAAGAAGTTTGACTCATTCATGAAAAGTCAAACTTACATAAAGACATATTCCGATCCATGTGTATACTACAAAAGATTTTCTGATAACAACTTTATTATATTGTTGTTGTATGTGGATGACATGTTAATTGTAGGACAAGACAAGGAGCTGATTTCCAAGTTGAAGGGAGACTTATCTAAGTCCTTTGACATGAAGGACTTGGGCCCAGCACAACAAATTCTGGGAATGAAGATTGTTCGAGAGCGAACAAGCAGAAAGTTGTGGCTGTCTCGGGAGAAGTACATTGAACGTGTACTGGAATGCTTTAACATGAAGAATGCTAAGCTAGTCAGCACACCTCTTGCTAGTCATCTAAAGTTGAGCAAGAAGATGTGTCCTACAATAATGGAGGAAAAGGAAAGCATGACCAAAGTTCCTTATTCTTTTGCCGTCGGAAGTTTGATGTATGCTATGGTATGCACTAGACCTGATATTGCTCACGCAGTTGGTCTTGTCAGCAGGTTTCTTGAAAATCCTGGAAAAGAACACTGGGAAGCTGTCAAGTGGATACTCAGGTACCTGAGAGGTACCGCAAGAGATTGTTTCTGCTTTGGAGGATCTGATCCAGTCTTAAAAGGCTATACAGATGCAGATATGGCAGGTGACAATGATAACAGAAAATCCACTACTGGATATTTGTTTACATTTTCAGGGGGAGCTATATCATGGCAGTCAAGGTTGCAGAAGTGTGTCGCACTCTCTACAACTGAAGCGGAGTACATTGCCGCTACAGAAGCTAGCAAGGAGATGATATGGCTGAAACGGTTCCTTCAAGAGCTTGGCTTGCAGCAGAAGGAGTATATTGTCTATTGTGACAGTCAAAGTGCACTAGACTTGAGCAAGAACTCCATGTACCATGCAAGGACCAAACATATCGATGTAAGATATCATTGGATACGAGAAAAGGTAGAGAGTGAATCTCTGCAAGTCCTGAAGATCTTCACAAGTGAGAATCCTGCAGATATGTTGACCAAGGTGGTACCAAGAGACAAGTTCGAGTTGTGCAAAGAACTTGTCGGCATGCACTCAAGATAGAAGTCCGGTGTTACCTCCTTCAGAAGAATGGGTCTGGAGGGGGAGATTGTGGGGTCCATCCCCATAATAATAAAGAAAAAAAAGGAATGAAGTTAGACTTGGAACAAAAGCAAATCGGCTAAGTTGGGCGGTGGATAATAACTTGCCAATTTGCAAGTTTTCAAGTCTGCAACTTGCAGAACCAAAACCAATTTTGGTTGTCGTGGGAAACATTTTCTCACCTATAAAAGGAGAGCTTCGGCTATCATTTCAACACACAGAGAAAGAAAAGTAACACAGTAGTTTCAGAGAGTATTTCTCAGACATTGTGAGAAATAGACTGTATAGGAAAAGCAGAGAGTGTGAGCGATATTGTAGTGAGGTGGGAATCTTAAAAGAGGATTATTTTTTTGAGTGTATAGTGGTCCCTGTAAGTATTTTACTCAGACTACTGGGTGTAAAATTCCTCATTATAGTGGATTACTTTGCTCCTCTCAGGCTCGTGGTTTTTTCCACGTTAAAAATCTTTTTGTCCTTGTTGTTATTTTTTTATTCTTGTTGATTACTATATCTCGGTCCTACATTATTGTTCCGTTATTATTACTGTAAATATTATTTCTGTGGGGGGTTTATTCCCAACAGAATTAACGCAAAACATTAATGGACGCGGCGGAGAGGACAAAATCACCATCGTGAAACGGAGGATCGGGAGATTAGAAGCTGCGGCGGTTGTGGCGGGAGGGACAGAGCAAATGCCGCCGGAATTGGACCAATAAGGAACCGTTTTGGACTTATTGACTTACATGTGGGCTCTTGTCTTATGAAGCTTACGCCTCAGGCGCCTGAAGGTAGGGGTGTTCATAAAAATTCGAAAAACCGAATGTCACACCCCTTTCCTACCCCGAAAAGAATATTGTGGATTTGGGGTTAAAGAGTTTTTCCAATTAAAGTGACAAAACGTGAGTAGGGATTATTTTATTGCTCAGAGTCGCCACTTGGAATTGATTTTTTGGATGTTCCAAGTCACCTTTTGTTTGAATCCCTAGTCGAAGGAAGGTTTGACTCTATTATTATTGGTCTGCGAAAACAAAGTCCGGGTAAGGAATTCTGTTGACCGGGAAGAAGGTGTAAGGCATTCCCCAAGTCCTGTGGTTCTAGCACGGTCGCTTTTATTGACTAGAATTGGCTTGAATTAATTTTTAGATAAAACGGTGCTTTATTTGATTTTATGTTTGCCTATGACAACTTTTATTGTTGATGAATTTATTAACTTTAAACTAGGACGAGTATCCCCGATCTTAGTTCGTGCGTCGCACCTAAAACTGAAGCCTGCTCGAAAGCAATTAAATAAAAATTATTTATTTGAAAGAATTGGAACAAGGCGTGTCCTCACGACCTTGACATTTTATTTATTTCTTTATTCCGAAGCGAGTCTTCCCGACATCGGTTAAGACAAAATTATTTACCTTGGGTAAGACGACCTACTATAGGGGTTAGATTATAAAATAAAAATAAAAAATTGTTCATTTTTGTCGCAAAAGAAAGTGCATATTTGTAGCTTAGTGGTGGTAAGAAAATGTATAAAACTTAGTTAATATTGAACTTACTTATAACCTTATTCTTATTGTTGTTGTTATCAATTAAAATGACGAAACTAATATAAAGCTACAGTTGTTCCTAAAATTTGTCTAGCGCTTTTATTAATTACTAGAAATGATTAGGTAATTAAATTAATGGAAAAAAAATCTAATTTTTTACGGAAAACAAGGCAAATTAATGTAAAACCAACTCTATCTATTTTAAAGAAATGGCCAACTTCTTGCCAATGGTGAAATGAGCCAGCAACTAGTTAGAACTAATGAACTCTTGATTTACTATATATATATATATAAATAAATAAAAAAATTTCACAAGTTAAACTAACTCATGATTTCAACTTATTTTACTATCACAGTCATTCTTAGTTTTAAAGCCTGCTAAACTAACATCAAACTTGTATGGAGCATAAATTAAAAATAAAATAATTTTATATTTTTCTTTAACTTAATGACATCTACACTGCTCTATATAGCTCAAAAAGGGTCAAAATGAATTATGCCAAAATAAGTCTACAAGTTGTCGCAAATCATTCATTACATGAGACAAGCCCCTTACTTGTTCACATAAGGAACTTAACAGAAAGTTGTAAGATATCAGAAATCAACCACACCCACCTTCCAGAAGCATTCAAACATAACAAGGGCTAAAGTACATGATTTTGTGGATAGAAAAACTAAACGAAACTCATATTGCGACTTATTGAAACATTCATTTTCTTGTTCTTTTAGAGTATGTACCAGATCCAAACAGTTTAAACTAACAACGAGGAACATAGGTGAGTCAAAACAAAATAAACTAGACTATTTAAATACAACTATGAAACTGGTTATGAATGTGCAGGTTTTGGCATTCAAACATTCAGCAAATCCTTTGAGAAAATTGCTTGAAGCTATCTAAACATGCCCAACTTTTCATCATTTGCTATTAAAGAAAAGGAACCTGCATTACAAAAGTTTAGAACGTTACCTGAACAGCACAAAGTAAAAAAATGTTTAGCAATGACTGAAGCAACAGACCAGCAACAACAAACAGCAACAACCAACAGCTCTTAGACCAAAGAAAATGAACCAGAGATGACCAACTTAGTAATGAAACGAGAAATGATCCCTGGAATCCACTCAATACTCTCTGCTTTTTAAAGGTTTTTCACTGAGAATTCACTCACCTAGCTCAGCATTTTCAGCTTACTATTTAGTGTTTAGTTGCTCTTTTTACTCTCAAAGTTTCTTCTTTTTAGTGTGTAAGAAGTCTTTTTCAAGTGTGTTCAAGCAAACTTCAAAGATGTTATCAAAGTCTGTCTGTTTTTTAGAGCGAAAGATGTTCTTTTTATAGGGGGAGGAAAGTCCTTGGGACAGATTTTTGTTTGGCTAAAAATCTGTCCAAAATGATAGATTTTTGACCAAAAATCTGTCCAAAACCAGAATTTTGGTCAATGAACAGTTTTTCTTACCAATTGTGGACAGAATTTTGGAGTATTGTACTCCAAAACAGTCCGCAACAGTAAAAGCAACCAAACCAAGAACCCTACACTCAAGTATTCTCTTTTCTTTCCCTTTCCTCTTAATTTCCCAAACCAGATTCTATGTTTAAACCAAACACATGACTCATATTACTCAAATCTTACTAAAAATACACTCATAACTGTTGAAGTGATAATACACTAAGTATTTCAACACAGACTATCATAAGCATTCAACCTATAGATTATCACTTCATTAGAACAAATGAACTCTTGTCTTGAAAAGATCAATGACTCAACTAAACAAATTAACCATTTCAGAATGAATCAAGATCACTGATGCCTTTGAACGATGATCAATTAACACAAATAAATAAGCTAACTGAACTTCATAACCTATATCAATCAGTTAACAGAAGAACTAACAAACAAAACTAGGAGCTAATCATTTTGACTGTCAAACGATGGTCCAGAAGCAACATGAAACAACTATCAACTGCTAATCCCAAACCAAAACACGATTTGAATCTAGCAAATACCATCTAGTTAAACATGAAAGGATAAAACAAGGTAAACTAACAGAATTGATCATGTTTCCCAGGATATGCCAATCAAAACGGATAACACGACTAATACAAACAATACTAAACGAGTGCATATTAACAAAAAGATTTAAACTTTGAAACAAAATGCATAATTCAAACTAATATACATGAGTCGAAACCAACACTTAAAACTACCTATAAATGATATAAACAAATTGAATCAAAACTGAAACTAATTGAAAAATACTACCCAATTACGTGAGATTTAAACAAGACGGAAACTAAAATTCGATCCTAGTCTTAATAATAGAACCAAAAATCAGAAAAAATAAAGAAAAGGGATAGGGTTCTACCAAACGAGGGAAGTCGATGCCAAATCGAACGAGGAGATGCCGAGAACAACGAGCCGTGACTACCCGACCTTGAACGGGCATTTCTTTCTAGCACACGCCAAAACAAATGAGTTCTAGCGTTGTGCTAAAGAGAAACGAGCGTTTTTGGTCGGGAATAGTCTAAAATGAAGGGCCACTGATGGTCGTGGGCGGTCGAGGCAGTGGCGAGCGATGGTGTGGCAGGCAGCGGGGTCGGCAGTGATGGGGATTTTGGGGACATAAGTCGGAGATATGGAGTGAGGACGAGAAGAGGAGGAAATGGTGTGATTTCGGCGGAGATTAGAGGTGGCGAACGGCGGCGGGTGGCGACTAGGGTTTCAGATTTGGCTAGATTTGTAAAGATTGGTGAGGATTTAAAGGATTTGGTGCTTGGATTCATGAAGAGGAGGTTGAGAGGAAGAAAGGGTAAAATTTTGGGGTGGTTTGGATGATGGCCGCCGCCGTTGGGCGATTTCCGGCAGCGGAGCTGGGCGGCGACGGGCGGAGCTGCTAGGAGGAGAAAGAAAAGAGAGAGGAAGAAGAAAGGGGGAGAGGAGAAGAGAAATAAGGGGAAAATGAGGCAATTTTTTGATTTTTAAGGGCTTATATACCTCTTGAGAGATCAAATATGGACCATTAGATCAAGGGTTGATCAACGGCTGAAATTGAATCTCCAATTCATTAAACGAAACGACGTAGTTTCACCGTGAAACTACGTCGTTTAGCTTACCTCTCAGGTGGGCTTCACCAGACCGGGTCAAACAGAATTGGGCCATTTATTTTGGGCTAATTTTTGGCTTAATTTCTTTAAAATTAAACTAGCACAATCCCCATCCCATTTATCAAACCATTAAACAACTCTTAAAACCTATTCATATACAAATAAGATCGAAACACACACACACACACACACACACACACACACACACACAGATATATATATATATATATTCTAGCTTGCACTTTTAGTATAGTTATTTACCTTTACATTCTAGTTTGATTGGTAGTTTTCTTTTGTTAAGTGTAAGAATCCATTTCGTCTTAAAATAATATATTTTTCATTGAGTCCTTAAATTATTCATCACTATTTGATTCAATTATCATCAATATATCTTGGTAAATAACAGATTTCTCAAAGGGCAATTGATTTGATAGTGTAACGCTGACAATATGGTCGCCGGAATATGTGTTTGGTAGTGTATGTCTTATATTTAAGAAAAAACCGACAAATAACCAAAAAAACCGAAAAATCGACAAAACCCGACATAAACCGAATTGAGAAAAATCGACTTAGTTGGTTTGGTTTGGTTCTAATATTTGAAAAACCGACTTACTTGATTTGGCTTCTTTTAAGGGAAAAACCGATCCAAACCGAACCATGAACACCCCTACCCGAAGGTATGCTTGGTATGTGCCCAATGCCTTTTACACGGGCTCGTCCCATAATTCTTGTGCAATTTTTTGTAATTAGCTTAGTATAACAACAACAACAACGACCCAATGAAATTCCACAGGTAGAATCTGAAGAAGGTACTGTGTACGCAGACGTTACCCCTACTCGGAAGAATAGAGAGGCTGTTAAGTAATTAGCTTAGTAGATCATCAAAAACTTATTAACAACCTTTTGACTTGTCAAAAGCTTTCTTAATTAATTGCATTTCAAAAGTTGAAAACACTAGTATTACATCACGAAAGTGATTTTGATAGAACCTCTTATCTTTCTTCGTGTTTTAACTTTTGTTAGGTCTTTATTATTCTATTATTTATATTTTTCTTCAAATCTTTCTTTTTACTTTATTTCGTTTGAAAATAATATTTTCATATTTGTAGGTTATGAAACTTATTACTACGTAATAGTTGGTGTTTACTGAATAACAACTTACAAATATCTATATTCATTAATGTTCTTTTAATAAAGGATTAGAGTATTAAATTATTTGTTAATTTACTAATCGTATTATGTAATTTGAATTATTCCTCTAAAACTGTATTTACAAATAATTAATCTGCGAATATTTTTTTAACAAAAAAAACGACTCCTAAATCTAAAAGGAGTACAAAGTGTTTCGAAACTTTCCAAATGTGAATTTGCAATGATTTTTTAAATATAATTATAAAACATCTTCTTCTTTTTCTCAATCGGTCTTTTCTTTTTAATTGGTGTTTGTAATTTTATTTTATTTTGTCCTACGTGGCTTAAAAGTCTTATATATGTGAATTTGCAATGTTTTTCTTTAACTTTTAAACCTAAAAACGTGGTTTCCACGTATTATGGTGTGTCGCTAAATTTTTTACAAATATAATACATTACATAGTTCAAATAATAATTTAATATAAAATTTAGTTGGTCTAAAATAAATGTTAGAAAGTAATTGTAACACCCCGTACATTCAAACTAGGTGTGGATATGTTAAATGAGTAGTAAGGTTATATTTTGGACATGTGAAGTTCTATTGGTATGTGTATGGGTGGAAATAGTTATTTTAGAATCAAGACGAAGAGTGAGGTGTACAAGATTCGATAAAATCTACGAAGTTTACAAAAGGTCAGTATTCAGGAGGTTTACTGAAAAACGTGTAAGGTATTTGGGAAAACCCAAAAGATAAAAGTTGTAGGCCTTTGAAATAGCTTTCCAACTATATATTGTGGAGCCCAAACGAAACTCTGTGCAAAAAGTTATTTTACAAAACAATGCGCAACTACCGCGCCCGGACCGCGACCGCGGTTGTGAGGCAATGTTCCTGCTATTTACCGCGGTCGGGCCCCGGTCAGGCCTACAGGGGCGCGGTGGAAGGCTTGGGAAGTTATTTTTTAAGCCCTATTTCGTCCCCCACAACCCCAAAATATAAAAACTTGCTCTAGAAAGAAAAGCTCTCAAAAACCTAACTCCTTAAGGGTCCCTCCACCACCCAAGGTAAGTTCTAATGGTGATTCTAAGTTAATTTTAATTTTCCAACATCTTATTAACATGGGTAAACCCTCCATATCATTAGATATTTGATTGGGACATCATTGTTGAGAGAAGGAACCCTAGAACTCGAATTCAAGAGGATTGAACTTCAAAAAGGTAATGTCTTCACCCTCTAATTGATTCTAGCATTGGATTAATAATTATAGACTCTAGTTCATGACATATGAGTCGATGGGTTTGATAGAAAAGTATGAACGATTATCGGTTTGGGGTGTTGATTGTTGATTATTGGTTAAAGGCGTTGTTTACCTTATGGGTGATAAAGAATAATGTTGATTATAACCATTTGAGACTTTAAAATTTATCTAGGAGCAAGAGAACGGGTTATTGGGTGTAGAGACACCATTAATAAGGATTATGAAGCTTTATTCTCACCAAGTGTTGATAAGACGCTTAAGTGACCAAAACATGAGCATCATAGCTAATATGGAATTCCTTTGACTTGTATTGCTATAGATTAAAGTTGAAAGGATTGACAAACGTTGTATTACACACAAGAGCAGGAAGTTAATATATGTGAGGCTAACTCTCTATGTTTGGGAATGTTAATGATTCCCCCTACACTATGTTCTTTTACCACGTTATCAATTTCCTCAGAAATATTGTTAAGCCTAGTTCCTTGAATAGTTGTAGAACTTCTATTCTCTAGCTTCATCACTCGTTCATGACGTTCATTCTGAACGTTGTGAGCTCATTTCGTATTCAATATAGACTTGAGTTTGATGTCACTACAAAAAAAACTAGATACGACGACATTTATTTAATGATATTTATGATAAATTCATAAAAGGCATACTTTTCCGATATTTCTTAATATATGTCATAAAAACGTGACATTTAGTAAAAATGTCTAGAATATTGTGACTTTTAACTTTAATGTCATATTATAAGTCCGTAATTAGTGACACTTACAAGTAAACGTGGTAATTTCTCTACATTTATTTTCATTTGGCAAATCATATATTAAATTAATAAACCTAAAAATTCCCACTAGAATTTCCCCCCATCCTTTACTTTGTCCCCTGCCATCGCCCGTCGACCCAAGCAAAGAAAGTCGGAAAACCGTACACCATTATCAGTTAGACGGAACCCCAGCAGGACAAGTTTATCGGATCTCTTTAACCGTGAGTCTATATTTCGATTGTTAGATTCATTGCTTGATTTCCCCTTTGTTTTTTCTTCTCAACTAGGGTAATAACTATAAATTTTAAGATTTTTAATCGAGTTCGTCAGTATGTTAAAGTGACTTTCTCGCTGGCGATTCGTCCTCTGCTGGTGCGTTTCCCGTTGTGAGCTTCTTCTCCGCCTCTAATGCCTTATGCTTACGATTTTAAGGTTATTTTTCCTGCAAAATTGGTACTTTAATTTCTTGAGATCTTTTGGATACTTTTGTTAAGCACTTTCATATCTCTGCAAGATACTAGTTTGGAGTGCTCAATAAAAGGTAAATTTTGTTTCTTTATTTATTTTTTGCTTTTAAATCCAACTTAATTTTGTTTTTGAATAAGGAATTAGGTCAATTTCCTTTGGGTTTCCATGAGTGATGAATATTATTAAGTTTTTCCTCCCAAAGAAATTCACATGCTTGATTGCTTTGTTGTAGGTCAGTTCCAATGTAAAGGATATTCAATGTTGTAAAGTTCTTGCTAAACATGAGGTAACTCTGGTTTCAGATATGAATTCTTCTTTTCCTCTTTTTTTTTTTAAATACATAAGCAATGTGAAGATAGTTTGTCATACTAAATTAGTATGAGTTTGAGATTCATTAATGAGTAACACTGAAATACACGACTAACAACATTACTTATGAAAAGTTATCAATGTATGATGCATATTAGTTGAATATCATACAAGCTCTGAAATGTATTTTTGAAAATGAAAATTCTAAAACTTGCTATACGAACACTCCTCTGACTTGACAGCTAAATTTCCAGTTATTCAATAACCATTATCAATTCAGTGCTATAGAATCAAAAAACGTTTGGTGTACATGCAGAACTTGATAAGAGAACTTTTCCTTGCTGTTGCATTTATGTTTACTAAGAAAATATGTGTTCAAGCATCTTTAATTTGCCATGTTCTAACTTTATGGAATAGGTACACATTTGTCGCTCGTTTATTCTGAAAACTTGAATTTTAACCCCCCCCCCCCCCCCATAAGTAACTCATTTTTTTTCCTTTTTGCCTTTATGATGGAAGCACATAAGCTACACAAATTGTAACATTGTATGTGATACCATTTGCTATATAATTTCTTTAGAGGTAGCCTGCTAATTTTTTTTTATCCTTATGTTTTTTATTTTTAATTTGCGCCTTTATCTTTTGTTTCCTGTCAGAGGTCTCTTTCTCCTCTTCATCAGAAGTTGATATGCAGAAATTAGAATCAAAAAGAGAAATTTCCCATTGTGAAAAGGGTATGGCTATAGAGATTTCAGTTGCCGCTTTGTATAAAGGCTCACCAAGTGACCAACAATGTGATCAGTGTTCTTGTAGTCTGCATTGGAGTTTTTAATAGTTAGCATCCTCAGCTTGTTCTAAAGCTACGTTAGGAGAAATTGTTGTATTGCTTGAGAAACATTATTTAATGGTGTTATGAGATTTTTAAGAATAAAGTATGTAAGTGACTCTTTTGTTTTTATACAAAGTTCTTTTCTGGTGTATGACTTGTGGGATCAAAAGTATATGAATGATTATGGTATAAGATTAGAATTTATTATTTTTTTAGCATCTAAAAGGAAGAAAAAAGCTATTGATTAATTGGAGATAATTTCCTGACGTTTTTATGTATGTGTAGCAAGGATGCGCATGATTTGCCGATATTTTTTTATATGTCGCAACTAGAATGAGTTAAAACTCAAAATTTGTGACATTTGTAAGAGTTGTAAAGAAATGTCACTGTTTATTTGCCGACATTAATGTAAATGTCGGAAAATTTACGACTTTGAAATTTACGACATCTGATTTAAGTGTCAAATAAATATCGGCAATTTGTTTTGTGACATTTACGTGATTTAAAATGACATTTAGAAAATGTCGTCGTATCCTAACTTTCTTGTAGTGTGTCCCTGAGTCTCAGCATAGCTTACTCAGCATGTCATAAAAAGTTGAAGTTTCAGTGTTCATAATCAGTTCAAGAATACATGTCTCAGTCTAATCCTATTCAGTATTCCAGTATTATGTAACCCAGTGTGATCCAGTATTCTAGTATCATGTAACTCAGTGTGATTCAGTATTTCACTATCATGTATTGCAGTATGATTCTCAGCTCCTGATTTTAAATCCTTGAATGTTGAACACCTGTATTTGGGCCTGAGACCACAGTTTATGCTTTATGCATCTTTGGGCCTGAGGCCGCAGTTATGTATACGTATACTTGGGCCCGAGGCCGCAGTTGTGCACACACATATATATATATATATATATTGGGCCTGATGCCGCAGTTTATATTCAGATAAACAGGTTGTTCATCATTCAGAAGAGGGAGTATTCATAGGCTTACTTCCTATGTTTAGTTCAATTATCAGCTATCAGTTATCAGTTTCAGTTACCATATTTACAGTTCTTTCCTTCGGTTATTTTACATACCAGTGCAATTCAAATGTGCTGACGTCCATTTTTGCTCGGGACCTGCATCTCTCGATGCAGGTAACGACTTACAGGTTAACGATTGTGCTTGCTAGAACATCTCGTATCAGCTAGTGGTGAGCCCCAGTCTTTCGGGGCATTATCCCTCCCTTTTTCAGTCATCATAGCATTTCCGTTAATAAGGTACACCGAGGACCTTGTCCCGGTAAACAATTAGCATTTTCAGTATTCTTTAGAGGCTTCGTAGACTATAACCCAGTCGGTCAGATATTAGCAGGCTTTCATGTGTTAGCCTTGTCGGCTACTTGTTTATACTTNAGGTAATGATTTACAGGTTGACGATTCTGCTTGCTAGGACATCTCGTATCATCTATTGGTGAGCCCCAGTCTTTCGGGGCATTACCCCCCCCCCCCCTTT
>NW_017671987.1:155587-195734 GCF_001879085.1 Nicotiana attenuata
CCCCCCCCCCCCCTTTTTCAGTCATTATAGTATTTCCAATAATAAGGTATACCGGGGACCTTGTCCCGGTAAACAGTTAGTATTTTCAATATTCTTTAGAGGCTTCATAGATTATAACTCAGTCAGTCAGATATTAGTAGGTTTTCATGTGTTAGCCTTGTCGGCTACTTGTTTATACTTGCAGACCTTTCAGTATTTTTCGCATCTATGATATTTCAGTCAGACTCTTTAGTGGATTATCATGTTTTATATTTACCTCTAGCTCATAGTTATACCACATGTTGATCCAGCCATGCAGTTGGTTCGCTCGGTCACATGCAGTCACGCACCGAGTGCCGTGTTACGCCCAAACCATGGTTCGGGGCGTGACAAAGCTTGGTATCAGAGCCCTAGGTTCAAGAGTCCCAGGGAGTCTATGAAGCCGTATCCAGTGGAGTTTCCTTTATATGTGTGTGCCGGCCACTCATATAAACGGTTAACTACCAAGACATCCAGGATTGTCTCATTTTTTCTACTCTAGATCGTGCCACGAAGCTTAGAGCAATAGTTAACCTTCTCTTCCTATCGAATTCCAAACGTATTGGGTGCCCAAGCGACGCGCAGGAGAAACCTAATGTCCTAGAGAGGATAATTGCCCATTGCGGTATAATTATAGAGTACAAGTTGGTAAATATGAGACTTGAGAGGATGTCAAAAGTGGGATGCAATGGATTGTAGTACAGATTAGAGCATAACCTTATCAGAAAGTAAAAAAGCAATTATCATGTCTTATGGTTATCATTTTACCTCAGTTACCAGTTATACAGTCTTTCAATTAGCATGTTGTGGTTATTCAGTACTCCAGTATTCAGTTATATGTTTACCAAATATCTAATTTTTACTGTATCAAAATCCCGGTGACTGGTGAGTATACAATGATGCCTATGGGTGCTAAAAGAAAATGTAAGTAACAGTGATCATAGCGAAATCTTCGCATATTTTAGGTCCGGATTAATAGCTTGTTTGGCCAAGCTTTTTTTGGGCCAAAAGTGCTTTTTTTGGCCAAAAGCACTTTTGGCCAAAATCTGAGGTGTTTGGCCAAGCTTTTGGAAGGAAAAAAAGTGCTTTTGAGGAGAAGCAGAAGCAGTTTTGGAGAAGCAGAAAAAAGTAGCTTCTCTCCAAAAGCACTTTTCTGAGAAGCACTTTTGAGAAAAATACACTTAGAAGCAGTTTTCAAAAGCTTGGCCAAATACTAATTACTACTCAAAAGTGCTTTTCAAATTAGTTAGCCAAACACAAACTACTTCTCACAAAAGCACTTTTTAAAAAAGTACTTTTGAGAAAAGCACTTCTCAAAATAAGCTGATTTTAGAAGCTTGGCCAAATGGGCTATAAGACCAAGACTCACCGGATGGCGCAGGAAGTGAATTATCAGATGATGGTATACTTTGAAGGATAATTTTGTGCATGGTAGTGTATTCGTATGTGTTTTAACTCCTAGAACAACTCCATTTAATTCTTGGATATGGAGCCACAAGTTGGATGATGATAGTTCAGATGTCAGACCCTAACATTGGTCACTATAGTTTTGGACAGAAAAGAGCCTAAGGGTAAAATACCTAGGAGTCAGAAACGATTGTTATTATCAAAGATGTATTTTTCGTAGAACTCATGCAAATGACTAGAAGATATGATGTATGCAATGAGAACTAAGAGCAGCCAATAGTGAATTTTAGGGAACGATTTTAAGTTGTTCATATTTATTCAAATCAGAAACTAGAAGTACCACGTTAGTACGTTACTATAAGAAGCAGCTATTGATGTAAGATAAAAGATATGGCAGTTCCCCCTTAGGTTATGTGACTAAATGATTACCCGGAATGTTTATAGTATGATATGATTTAGTATTGTATAGAATATTTGGGGTTAGATATTCCAATTTCATTTAAGGCAGATGAATTCCCTAAGTGTGATCCATGCACGTAGTTTAGAAGAGAAAGAAAAGGATAGTATGGAACCGTAGAACGGGGCCGGATGGTGAGGGAAGTTAGAATAACCTTATGCTTCACTTTAGTTATTCAAACCAGAGCAAGAAAACATGATGGTAGCAGGTGGTTAGTAAAAGAATAGTAAGTAAGTTTTGAGTTGATACAGTGAATTAGCACTTTCAGCAGAGCTACTGGAAGAATGGCTAACAAGCACTCTTAACAACATACTTGATAAACCCACCCAAAGAGAGAACAGGGACGCTGCACACGCAAAAATCACGACAGCCACCGGCGAACAAGATGCCCCCCGAACTGGTAACACTCACACCACTGTTGATGCAGGTAATGACGCACTCGCAGCCATTCTAAAGAAAATGGAAGTAATGGAAAACGAAAATAAGGCGCTCCACGAGCAGATGAAGGAGCATCAAGAAAGGGTCGATAAGATACCAGGCGCCCCGAAGTTGTTACCGAAACGGGACGTTGGTCGATTCATCGAGCAACCGTACAACGAGGAAGCAGCCCCCATGCCATTCCTAAAACCTTCAAAATGCCACTGTACCTGAAGATATATGACGGCACTACAGACCCAGAGGATCATATCGTTCACTATGTCACAGCGGTAAAAGGCAACGATCTTTCGAAAGAACAAGTACCATCAGTGCTACTAAAAAAGTTCAGCGAAACCCTAACAGGGGGAGCCCTAACCTGGTACTCACAACTACCGGCACGGTCAATACCAACGTTCGAAGAAATGTCGAACAAGTTTGTCACCGCTCATGCAGGGGCTAAAAAGGCGGAAGCTAGGGTAAATTACATATTCGCCGTTAGGCAGACACCTGGCGAGGGCCTCAGCGTCTTCCTAGCCCGGTTTAACAGGGTGAGAATAAGCCTACCGAATGTACTAGAGGGTATGGCGGTAGCGGCCTTCCAGAACGAGTTGAGCATAAACGGGTCGAGAGCAACCAGAAAGCTAATAAGCAGGCTCATGAAATACCCTCCCACCACTTGGGAAGAAATCCGCAACGCCTATTGCACCGAGGTAAGAGCCGACGAGGACGATCTCAATGGCCCGATCCAACGGCTAACGTCAGTTCAAGCAAAAACAAGGAAGGATCGTCGCAATGACGGTCGAAGGGATCAGTTGGGCCCCCGTCTCGGTCGAGAGAGACATTAGCCCTACATCAAAACAACCATCCCACATCCCCCGCGGCACGTGGATGGCCCTCCTCAGCATAACGCGGCACCGCGAAATAAAAGAGGTATGCCTCCGCTCTTATCTGCTCACAATTTTTGTGTTTCTCCTTCAGAAATAGTGTACGCACTAGAGAAGCTCGGCACAAAGGTACAATGGCCGCAAAAGATGAAGTCCGATCCAAGTACTCGAAAATCAAATGCCCTCTGCGAATTTCACCAGGAACGGGGTCACAAAAGCGAGGACTGCATAGGTCTGCGGCAGGAGGTAGTAAGAATGCTAAATCAGGGACACTTGAGAGAACTGATGAGCGACCAAGGGCAAGCCAACTTTGCCCGCGGATGCGAACAACCCCAGGGACCTCCAAAATTGCCTTCTCCCACTCGTACCATACAAATGATCATCGGTGGAGGTGACGGGACAGCAATCAACCATGTGAAATTCACCACTACACACAAACTCAAACGATCGATCACTCATGAACGGTATGAGGACCTCGAAGATAGTATCGTCTTTGATAAGTCAGTTATCGACGGTTTGTCTATCCCTCAATACGATGCTCTTGTTATTACTTTACGTATTGCATATACTGATGTGAAAAGAATAATGGTGGACGACGGAAGCGGCGCGTGTATCATCCATCCTCGAGTCCTCGTACAGATGAGGCTCGAAGATAAAATAATACCGCGTTGCATAACACTAACGGGTTTTAATAATGCAGTCAAGCGAACTTCTGGAGAAATAGTGTTGCCCGTTCTAGCCGGAGGAGTCACCATGGAACATCGTTTCACATCATGGACCAAGACACAACCTACAACGCCATCATAGGGCGACCGTGGATACACGCCATGCGGGCCATCCCGTCAAGTCTCTATCAAGTAATCAAGTTCCCTACTCCATGGGGAATAATCAGCATCCGGGGCGAACAACGCACCGCACAAGAATGCTATCACATCGCCCAAGATTGCGCGCATACCCAACAACTAAAGGGAGCAAAGGCGGAAGCATAGCAATTAGCAATGTCGGGAACCAAACCCGACGCACAGACAGACGTTATCAAGATCCCGATATCGTAGAGTCCACTGAGTCGACCATTGAAGATCTCGATCCCGTCCAACTAGACAGCAATGACAGCACAAAAAAGGCTTATATCGGACACAATCTCTCAGAACCACGTATATTTTATAAATTCTTAACTGACAATGCCGACCTGTTTGCCTTCTCCCATTCAGATATGCCGGGCATTCCAAAAGACATCGCTACGCATAAGCTGAACGTCAACCCGCTATATCCGCCGGTGCGACAGATAAGGAGAAAGTTCAATGCCGCAATCAACGAGGCCATCAGCGTTGAAGTTGATAAGTTACTCGTCAACGGTTCTATCTGAGAATCAAAATATCCCCAATGGGTCGCAAATGTGATCATGGTAAAAAAGAAAAATGGAAATGGCAGATGTGCATTGATTTCACGAACCTAAACAAGGCATGCCCAAAATACTCTTTTCCACTGCCCCATATCAACCAACTCATCGATGCAACAGCAGGGCACGAACTGCTGAGCTTTTTGGATGCCTGCTCAGGTTACAACCAAATCCTCATGGAGGAGGATTACCTATGTATCTCACATCCGGAGAGAATCAGACCCGCGTAGTTCGGGCAGTTTTGACGAAACAAGGGAAGCATGACTTTTGAAAACTTTGGCTTATTTTCTTCTTCTTTTTTTTTCAAAATTTCGGCAGAGTTTCAGAATTTTCCAAATACCTACCTCTCACTATTGTTTTTCTTTGATTTTCTCGTTCTTTTTTTAATTTTCTTTCCCTATTCTAGAAGCCGGTCAACAAGCAAGCCGAAACAAATAAATGCACAACTAGAATGTAAAAATGCATCAGGATGGTCTTTTAATTTCGGGTACACCTGTCCTAGACGGACCCAACCCCTGTGTTGAGTCCCCAAAGTCAAATGCACATGATACAAACAAGCATTCCTACTAGGGATCCGGCATGAGGCTGTGCTATTCTAGGTTTAAAACCTGGGTGTATTGTTCTAGACCCGGATTACTCGAGCGGACAGCTCGAGCCGGAGGGGGCAGTGTACTGGGAATACAGAAGCTTCACCGGCTTTGCAACTTGTCCGAACCTCGTTCTAAAATTAGGATATGACATAAACAGAAAAGAAGCCACACGAAGTGCACGCTTCCCAGATGATTTAGAAGACTCAGAGAGAAGAGGGTTTCGTAATAGTTTATATAAAGTTCAAGCAATATCAAAGTGGTAAAAAGCAGCATTTAGCACATTATGCTCAAACACGTAAAAATCAGATAATAGATAAAAAGCCAACTATCACAGTTATTCTAAGCTCGAATTCTTGAACCCTGAACCAGAGATTCTAGGTTCTATCCCCAGTAGAGTCGCCAGAGCTGTCACACCTCCTTTTTTACCCGAAAGGGGATATAAGGGAGTTTTTCTAATTAAAGTGACATAAATCGAAATGGGATTATTTTATTTATTTCAAAGTCGCCACTTGGGATATTTATTGTGGTGTCCCAAGTCACCGGTTTATTGTAAATCCCAAATCGAGGAAAATTTGACTTTATTTAAAAGTCTGCGAAACCAGAAAACTAGGTAAGGAATTCTGTTAACCCGGGAGAAGGTGTTGGAGAAGGTGTTAGGCATTTCCGGGTTCAGTGGTTCGAGAACGGTCGCTTAACTATTAATAATTGGCCTAATTATCTGATCAATTACATGTTTTAAACCTATTGTGCATTTTTAACCTTTTAACCGCTTTTAATTATTGTAATCACTTTTTAGGATTTATGGAATTATTTCTTGAACAAGTTATGATTGTCGTACACTTACCGTTTTGGAACACATCGCAAACCACGCTACATGAAATGCACCCGCAATTCGCGACATGTTTGTTTTATTATGTTCAAGGTTGTTATGGTCGGGTTACATGAAATGCACACCCAAATTTTGGAATTAGGCATCGTAACTATGTCAAAGGAACCGTACCCACGCGCCCCCTTTTTCTCGCGAAATCGGGTTTATGACATTTGGTTGGGACAACTCTTTCATTTTGGGAAAGGGGTTTTGCAATTTTGAAGAGTCGTCACCTAACGATTTTAAGGTGCGTTAGGGCACCTATGGGGTTCAGCTACAACTACGTTTGATAACCAAAGATAGGGTAAGGGCTTGAAATTATCCCAAGGGGAAGGTGTTAGGCACCCCTCAGGATCCACTAGAGTGGTTCCGGCCAGATAGTTTTGTGAATTTATGCAATTAACAAGTAAACAAACAAGGCTCAAATAATAGGGGATTTTAAATACACAAGTGTTGAAAACGATTGAATAAAGCAGGGTTTCGAAAAGAGTTATAATCTAAGCATGCTGATGAATGTAAAGGGGTCCTAGGTTTGTTTATAATATGGATCACATCAATGAAATACCCGGTAATCACTCCTCAAAAGAGGGGCTACACGTGGTATTAGTGCACCGGTCATCATATCCATATCTACCCTTCCCACCCCGTAAAGGTATTGAAGCGCGGATTGGTCTCGACCTCTATTGCGTGCTATTACCCTTCCCATTCCTATCAGTGCCGGAGGAATATTAGGACTACTATTCCTACAAGAGGGAGGATTTTAGGCTAACTCTTAGGTTTAAAGGTAAAAAAAGGCTAAGGCGACATACAAAAACACGTAGGACTGCACTTAAAGGGGAAACATGTAAGCAATTAGAAGGCTCATATAAACCTCCGCGAATAATGCATATAAATAGCACAACTCAAACACAGTTAAAGTCTGAATTTTTTTAAGTCCTAAAGCAGGGGATTTGAGTCAGAACCGGATTCATATATAGCTCAGATAAGAAGTACGAATCAGGCCTGCCTGTTGGTTGTAGCAAGTGATAATTAACGAAGGCAGTTCCAATTTTATTCAAGTAGTTACCTAAGGCTTGCCTAGGCGTAATAATGATATCCTATGAGCATGATATCTATATTGATTAGGAATGCAGTAGAGCAGCGATTAATTTTAAGCAGACAACTTGAGATCCTATAGACATGCTTTCTAACGGTATTAAGTCGAGGCAGTGTTTGAGAAACTTGCTAAAGAAGCGACAGATTACTAAATTAATCCAATTCAGAATAATAACATGAACTAGACGGCTTTTCCAACTAAATTATTTTAAATTCTATAGGCATGATTTCTATTATAGCTATTTAGATCCTATAGGCATGGTATCTAGTTGTGTGAAAGCTGACTTGGGACTTATAGGCGTGATTTCTAAAGGAAACGAGTTTGGATACATGCTGTAACGAAAGTTGAGCTTCAATCACTTTATCCTATAGGCATGATATCTAATTGTAGAGCTGATTTTTTTTTGGATCCTATAGACACATTATCCATATTAAAGCCATTTATGTCCTATAGACATGATTTCTAGTTGTATGAAAGTGAAGCATGCAGAATTTATTTTAAACAAAGCACGGATCCTATAGGCATGTTATCTAACAGACCAGACTTGAAGCAAATAGACCCTATAGGCATGTTATCTACCCAATCCACCCACAATGTACAACTACCCACCCTTTTCACTAATCCCCGATATTTTTTACAAATTATTGCGGTCCCAATGATTGAATTACAAAAGAAGTGCAGAAATAAGAAATTACAACCAAAAGAAGCCTGATCTTGACTTCCTATCTGAGTTATATAATTAATCACTTCAATGCCAACGTTTCAAAGCCTTTCTCATACCTGAGTGTGTCAAAGTTCCCTAAGGATATCAGGGGATCCCGGGCAGTGCTCACACCCAGGTTTACATAACCAAATAGAATGAGTGCATTGTGCAAGGGCCAGCCATTATGTTTCCAAGATCAGAGGGAACTCAAGGGTCCCAAGGCAAGGCTCACACAAGAGGGGCAGAACATAGGTTCTAAGAGTATAGTGGAAGTGCAGAACAGAGATTTACCAAAACTGGGTTGGGAATAGTAAGTGGTAAAGGGTGTTTTGAAAACAGTTGTAAAAGTGAAACAAAATCAGAAATCATTCAAAGGGGCAAGGGATTATGGGATTCATTGTATAACCCCAGCAGGGGTCTGATTTGGTCATGCACAGCAATAGCTGATGCTGGCATGGACACAAACCATCCAAAGGAACACAAACAGATATTAGGGGATATGGGGGTTTGGGATTCATAAGGTAGCAAGTGCATAGCAAATGATTGACAGAGTACACATATAGGTAAGCATTAATTTAAAAGGGAAAGGGAACATACTACCGCATGCTAGTAATATAACTTCACTGCAGAAACATAAACAAAGGTAGACAAGAATGAGGAACTGAAGCAACTTAAAGAAACATGTTGTTGTTGAGACTTAAAAAATTAACTAGGGCATACTATTAGAGAAGCAAAGTGCAGTAAGGAAAAGTAAGCAAGATTCCATAGTCTAGCCTTGGCTTTCAGCCCGCTAGACAAAGCAATAGCACAAGTAGCAGTAAAGAAAGAGAGAGTTTTTGAGTGTAAGTGTGTGCCTGAACTTAAATTGTTCGTGTCTTTCAAAAGAAGAGAGGGTAGGGTATTTATAGTTTTGAAAACGAGTAGAAATTAAGGTAATAAGTAAAGTCCTAACACAAACATGAAAATAATCACAATCAGAATTAATTAACAGAAGTGATTCCCTTTAATTAAGGAATCACTGCTTAGCGGATACTAACAGGTTTTAATTAAGGAAAGAAATCAGTTTGGGACAGAATGATTATTGCCATATAAGGGGGCAGTAAAAGCATGAAGTAAATAATCAAGTCTAAGTACAAAACATGCTTAGTTTTGGGATAGGATTCAGCAAGGTAAGACACCACAGTAATTAAAGGAGGGGAATCAATTAATTTAAACGAACGAATACAATTAGGGTTCATAAGAAATCCTTTTGTAATCAGTCACGACATTGAAGGAGTCAGAATCAATCAAGAAAGGATCAAGATTCTGCACCTCAACATATAAATAGCAAGGAATGAACAGGCATGCAGAGTCAAACATGTTGACACAAAGAAGCAACACAAACATATAGTAGTAGCAGGAATAAGCTAGGATTCAGTAGTAAAAGAGATCTACTCGAAGCACAGTAGTCAACAAAGTCAAGTAGTTACGCAGAATCAAAAGGGAAGAGAGCATAGTAACAGGTAAAGAGAGTCAGAAACCAGTAAAGGTCTCACAGTAACAATAAGTGAGGAAAACCTTTTAAGAAATTAGGGCTTTAACAATAGTCAAGCTTAAGAGATGATAGGAACTCAGAATCAGATAAGTCAAACAAGGAAAAGAACTTAATCGAACAAGTATACTCTCAAACAAACAAGGATAGTTTCAGAACTCGGATAAGACCAGAAGACCTAGGGTTTTCAACATGCTGAATCAAATAGAAGGAAAGCATAAACAAGTTGTTTGAACATAGTGAAATCATGAAACAACACCAAAAAATCAGAGAAGCGGTCTTTAAAAAAAAGTTAAGAGAAACCCTAATCGTTGAAAAATGAAAAGTCACTTTGAAAGAAATCGGAGAATCTTTTGAAAAACTTAAGAAGATCATAGTAAGCACAGATCTAAGATAGATCTGAAAGAAAATTGAATGGTCTTAGAGCTAGGGTTTCAGAAAACCCAGAAAAAGTGAGAAAGACTTTGAAAGTTACCGATCTAGCCAAAAAAGTCAAAGATCTAACTTGGACGGCCACGGATGGTCGGAGACAGACCAGGGATGGCCGGAGAAAGGCCATGAATGGATGTTGAGCAAGGGCTGGACAGGATCTCTTTGAGATCTGGCCATGAAATCGCACAAACGGGCCACCATGAGATGCAGGAGGCCGATATACACCTCAAACGGCCATAGGAGACCATGGATTAGGTGGGGATTGAGGTGGATTAGGGTGGAATTAGGTGGCGGAGGCTAGGGTTCATATGAGGTTGCAGAGAGAATTGAGAGGGAAAGGGATTCAGAGGCTGCGGATGGTGAGAAATGATTTAGGTTTAGGGGTCGTTCAGGGTTAAAAATGGAAAGGGTAAATGCTGGCCGTTGATCTGAATGATCAACGGCCTGGATTAAAGAGGGTAGGTAGGGATCCGGGTTTGGGTCGGTTTAATTGAAATTGGGTCGGGGTTTAATTAGAATTGGGCTGGGGTAATTAGGGCCTGATTTGGGTTATAATTGAAACCCAATTTGGGCTAAAATTTAAATAGCCACTTTTCCCTTTTAATTTATAAAAGTAGTAGATAAATTTCTGAAAACAAATTGAAAGAACTAAAAATGATTTATAATATATAATTAACAATTTAAAAATATAGGACTTGATTTTATGAATATAAACGCAATTAAATCTTAAAAGAGACTAATATTGTAATTATATGCAATTTAGCTTAAAAATAATAAATAAATTTGTAAAAATATGAAAAAAATTACCTTAGATATATATTAGCATAAATATGAAGATCCAATAAATGAATCATCAAAAATAATAATTTTGGACATAATTATTGGGATTTTATGGATAAAAAAGGGAAATAAATTGATTTAAAAAACTTTAAAAATTATGGAAAAATAATAAAACATTTGGAAATACATAGATATGCATATATATGCTACTTTGAAAGTATTTTGCATATTGAGAATTTATAGGGAAAAATTGGGTGTCAACAGCTGCCCCTCTTTACCCGGGAAGGATGAAAGAGTTTTCGGGTAAAGATATGATGGCCAATTTTTACCGAGCGAAACGGTTTGAAGAGATTTAGGCCGAACCCTGGCTTTTGAGCTACCTACATATCCCTGGTTTTACAGGAATCAGGCCATATGTAGTTCAGGATACATTGGCGGAGTATACCGATGAAGACATTTCAAGAACGGACACAATATCTAGGGTTGGGTGAGTGGACGGTTTACGGGAATGGTTAGGTTCTGATATGGCTGAGGGAACTGGAGCAGGATCACTCCTGCTGGGATAGCCGTTGCTCACCGGTTTACCTGCAAATGAGCGATACAAGCATATATTGTGCGTAAATTTAGACATGATGCAAATTCCCATTGGACCATGAATGTTATCTTTGGGCGGTTAGGATGACGTCCTTAGACCATGATGTCCTGGGCCATGAAGCATATAATAAAGGATTCGCAAGCCATGAAATGATGTTCTCGGGCTATGAGGATGGTGCCTCCGAACCATGACGCCTTTGAATAATGATATGCAAAAGATTGAAAGAAATCCTCGGGCCATGACATGGTGTTCTCGGGCTATGAAGATGGTGCCTCCGAACGATGACGCCTTTGGATGAGTTGGCAATATTTCAGCCCATCGAGGATGCAGTAGCATGTGGTGATCTTTCAGCCGTGCAATGTGGCGATCTTTCAGCCGTGCAATGTGGCAATCTTTCAGCCGTGCAATGTGGCGATCTTTTAGTCGTGCAATATGGATGGAGACAGCGTTTAGTCTCGGAAGGCAGAATAGTAGCCTTATGCAATGCAGATGCAGATAGAGGTAGAGCTTACCCTCGGAAGGCAGAATGGTAGCCTTATGCAGGTTGGAAGGCAGAATGGTAGCCTTATGCAATGAAAATGCAGATAGAGGTAGAGCTTAACCTCGAAAGGCAGAACGGTAGCCTTATGAAAGTTGGAAGGCAGAATGGTAGCCTTATGCAGATTGGAAGGAAGAATGGTAGCCTTATGCAATGCAAATGCAGATAGAGGTAGAGCTTAACCTCGGAAGGCAGAATGGTAGCCTTATGCAGGTTGGAAGGCAGAATGGTAGCCTTATGCAAGAAATAAAATAGCAAATGACAGTAGAGTTTCTTAGCTGATAGCAGATTGCGGCGTGGTGATTACTGGGAGCATTGTGACATATGGAACATTATGGGTGCGTGGTGATAGCAGATGTTGGTAAGTGCAATGGTTCAGAGAATCGCATTTTTGAACAATGTTTGTTCTATGGACGTACAGTACGTTCAATGATTTCGTAATCCTAGTGCCTGCATCCAGAGAAAAATCGTGAGTTTTGTAAAGGGGAATGGTATCCCCGCTGGCTTTGCTTGACTCGTTTGGCTTTGATCTGGCGATATCGTCTGTATCAT
The DNA here is from genome assembly GCF_001879085.1 of Nicotiana attenuata. Lineage (NCBI taxonomy): Eukaryota > Viridiplantae > Streptophyta > Magnoliopsida > Solanales > Solanaceae > Nicotiana > Nicotiana attenuata. Next base: position 167,855 of record NW_017671987.1, read on the forward strand.
TGGGGTAGCGTTGCTAAACAAGGCAGTTACAATAATAGACATGCACGATTTTGTAAAAGTATGACGTAAATGTATAATTAAAAATAGTTTTTAGATGAACCGCCGACTGTGACGCAATTCAGGACATTGCAACCTCTCCTGCTATGAAATTTTGAGGGTCCTCCTCAAAATTCTGCCCCAGTTTGATGGGTTGACGTTTCTGACTGTTGCTCGCGCGGAGATCGGTTGAAATTACTTCGGAATTTTGAGGGTCCTCCTCAAAATTCTGCCCCAGTTTCCAATTGCGGGGGGAAATGAAAATTTTATTGAATTGTGACCGAACCCATAGGGCTGCCTACGTATCCCCTCTTAAACGGGAATCAGGTCAGGCGTAGTTCAATTTACATCATATAAGGAAAGCATAAAGATTACACATAGTAACGCTTGACTGCATCTGAATTAATCGGCTTTGGCCAGACTTCTCGTCCATTTCTGCAAGTATGAGGGCTCCTCCTGTCAAAACCCGGTGAACCATGTACGGACCCTGCCAGTTGGGAGAGAACTTCCCTTTGGCTTCATCTTGATGCGGAAAAATTTTCTTCAACACTAGCTGCCCCGGTGTGACCTGTCTTTGCTTGACTCTTTTGTTGAAGGCTCTGGACATTCTATTTTGATAGAGTTGACCATGGCAAATTGCGTTCATTCTCTTTCCGTCTATAAGAGCTAGTTGCTCGTAACGACTCTTCACCCACTCTGCGTCGTTGAGCTCAGCTTCTTGTATGATCCTTAGGGAAGGAATTTCTACTTCGGCGGGAATGACAACCTCTGTACCATAAACCAGCATATAAGGGGTTGCTCCGGTTGATGTGCGGACTATGGTGCGATATCCCAATAGAGCAAATGATAACTTCTCGTGCCACTGTTTATGCTTTTCTATCATTTTCCTCAATATCTTCTTGATGCTCTTGTTGGCGGCTTCTACAGCCCCCTTCATTTGAGGCCTGTAGGCTGTGGAATTCTTGTGTTTGATCTTGATGGTTTCGCACATAGCTTTCATCAAGTCGCTGTTGAAGTTGGAGCCATTATCAGTAATGATCGACTCTGGAATTCCGAATCGACAAACAATGCGGTCGCGGACAAAGTCTGCCACGACTTTCTTAGTCATTGCTTTGTAAGATGCTGCTTCGACCCATTTGTGAGCCACAATAGACGTACTCAGACCAGTCGTGTCATCATACGACCATGCGAATATGTCCTCATACTCCTTTAGAAATTCTGCGTATTCTTTCTTCTCTGATGGCGATAGGTGAATGCTGATTCGTGTTTCCTTGACGTTTTCTACATCTCCCAGGTTAACAATTTCGGTTTCGTCCAGGTTGGACTTAGGTCTGTTCTCAAAGTTCTCAACTTCTTTGACAATCTCATCAGGTATGTCATCTTCTTCTGAGTCAATGTCCGTATGTTGCGTTGTCTCATTGCATGTCACAGTCATTGGTTCATCAAGATAAGTAATAGTAATGTTGTATAGGTAAAGTAAGGAGGAAAACGATATAAATAAATATTAATTCATTGGAAAAAATCAAACATGCTTTGATAAATTGAATAATTATTTTGAACATTGAAGATCTTATTGCGGCGATTGAAAAATGCGAAAGAAAATCATTCAGTAAATAAAACAGTGAATAATGCTTGTTTTAGCCTTGCTACCCCGAGGCTCGTCGGGCTCTGGTGGTCCTGATGGTCCAATTGTTAAGGTGTGCCCCTCTGGATCTTGTGAAGTAAGATGATGATGTCAGAGTGCACGAACTAACTTTTGGGGAGGGGAATAACAAAAACAAAACAAAAATAAAATAAAAAGGTAAACAAGTTAGTGAGGATCATAAAAAGTATTGCAATATTTAAACACGTAGTGCAGGAATATAAAGCGTGTCCTAGTTTGGGAACCTCGTTGTGCCCGAGGTAGGCCTAGCGACAAATTGATTTGGAGAACTTTTAATGCCAATAAATGCTTCATTTCATAATGTAAGAACAGACGAATCCCAAAACGATAATGATAAAAAAAATGAGTTACTATTGGCACTTGGCCTTATTACATATTAAGAAAAAGCAAGAATAAATCTAGCCTATTTGGTCCAAGAAGGACCTTCCTCAAGTTGAATGTTCTCGTTGATCAAATCTTCCAGCTCGCGTAGGCTCATTAGTAAGAACGCCTTCGCCAGATGTCTTTCTTCGTTTCCCTCAGCGCTCTGGCAGTCGTTGACTCTTTTCCTCACTTTTCCTTCCAATTCTAACAGGCTGTATTCCAGATAATCTAGCTTTTCGCTAGCCTTGACGGCCCTTTCTTTCCATTCATTGATCTGATCATCCGATGGAAGATCCCTCCACCAGTCTAGCAAAAGTGTGGGTATGTTAACCATTCCGAAGCTGGGGACCTCGTGCCTCATTCTCTGCAAAACAAAAGGGTTAGACCTTACCCCCACCAGACTCGAGTATTTATACATTTATGATTAGCATAAAGCATCTAGTTCTCCAAATAAATGCACAGAACGTGACGACGTCCGTTTTGGGTTTAGGGAAACCCAGTGGACTTTTGGACAAGGCTATCTTAAAGGATCATTATGTGGACAACATAACTGATCCGGCTAGGTTTGACCATGATGCATGCACAATTTGAACAGAGTAAGGTTTCTATGGGGTTTTAGACTGGTACCCTTGAGTGGACAACTCAAGGGGGAAGGCTCGGAACTGTCGATTGCACCGCTGATCGAATAGTTTTACCGCAAATATGCCTTTCCGAATTTAGGTGGGGTAATGATATAGGAAGAGCGCAACCACTCATTATAAGCGTTGCTATAGTATTTGTTTTGGCACGAGTGGAGTATGATGTTGAGCATGATTATGCAATAATTAAAAGCATGTTGACATGTATTTGCACATTAAGAAAGCGATAAATACAACAGTTTCATAATTTAAAGCAATAAAGGAAAGAAAACAAGGAAGATATGTTAGTTTTGCTTTTAAAGAAGAAATTAAATGCTTAAAGGAATTAAACAGATAATTGCACATAGGGAGAGGTACAAATTCACAAGAATAATCTGAAATGGTAAAAGCCTAAAAATCCCCAGCAGAGTCGCCACGCTGTCGCGCCCCCTTTTTCTCGCGAAATCGGGTTTATGACATTTGGTTGGGACAACTCTTTCCTTTTGGGAAAGGGGTTTTGCAATTTTGAAGAGTCGTCACCTAACGATTTTAAGGTGCGTTAGGGCACCTATGGGGTTCAACTACAACTACGTTTGATAACCAGAGATAAGGTAAGGGCTTGAAATTATCCCAAGGAGAAGGTGTTAGGCACCCCTCAGGATCCACTGTGGTTCCCGGCCAGATAGTTTTGTGAATTTGTGCAATTAACAAGTAAACAAACAAGGCTCAAATAATAGGGGATTTTAAATACACAAGTGTTTGAAAAACGATTGAATAAAGCAGGGTTTCGAAAAGAGTTATAATCTAAGTATGCTGATGAATGTAAAGGGGTCCTAGGTTTGTTTATAATATGGATCACATCAATGCAACACCCAGTAATCACTCCTCAAAAGAGGGGCTACACGTGGTATTAGCGCACCGGTAATCATATCCATATCTACCCTTCCCGCCCCGTAAAGGTACTAAAGCGTGGATTGGTCTCGACCTCTATTGCGTGCTATTACCTGTCCCATTCCTATCAGTCCCGGAGGAATTTTAGGACTACTATTCCTAGAAGAGGGAGGATTTTAGGGGCTGACTCTTAGGTTTAAAGGTAAAAAAGGCTAAGGCGACATACAAAAACACATAGGACTGCATTTAAAGGGGAAACATGTAAGCAATTAGAAGGCTCATATAAACCTCCACGAATAATGCATATAAATAGCACGACTCAAACACAGTTAAAGTCTGAATTTTTTTAAGTCCTAAAGCAGGGGATTTGAGTCGGATTCATTATATAGCTCAGATAAGAAGTCCGAATCAGGCCTGCCTGTTGGTTGTAGCAAGTGATAATTAACGAAGGCAGTTCCAGTTTTATTCAAGTAGTTACCTAAGGCTTGCCTAGGCGTAATAATGATATCCTATGAGCACGATATCTATATTGATTAGGAATGCAGTAGAGCAGCGATTAATTTTAAGCAGACAACTTGAGATCCTATAGACATGCTTTCTAACGGTATTAAGTCGAGGCAGTGTTTGAGAAACTTGTTAAAGAAGCGGCAGATTACTAAATTAATCCAATTCAGAATAACAACATGAACTAGACGGCTTTTCCAACTAAATTATTTTAAATTCTATAGGTATGATTTCTGTTATAGCTATTTAGATCCTATAGGCATGGTATCTAGGTGTGTGAAAGCTGACTTGGGACTTATAGGCGTGATTTCTAAAGGAAACGAGTTTGGATACATGCTGTAACGAAAGTTGAGCTTCAATCACTTTACATCCTATAGGCATGATATCTAATTGTAGAGCTGATTTTTTTTATCCTATAGACACGTTATCTATTATTAAAGCCATTTATGTCCTATATACATGATTTCTAGTTGTATGAAAGTGAAGCATGCAGAATTTATTTTAAACAAAGCACGGATCCTATAGGCATGTTATCTAACAGACCAGACTTGAAGCAAATAGACCCTATAGGCATGTTATCTACCCAATCCACCCACAATGTACAACTACCCACCCTTTTCACTAATCCCCCGATATTGTTAACAAATTGTTACGGTCCCAATGATTGAATTACAAAAGAAGAAATTACAACCAAAAGAAGCCTGATCTTGACTTCCTATCTGAGTTATATAATTAATCACTTCAATGCCAATGTTTCAAAGCCTTTCTCATACCTGAGTGTGTCAAAGTTCCCTAAGGATCTCAGGGGATCCCGAGCAGTGCTCACACCCAGGTTTACATAACCAAATAGAATGAGTGCAGTGTGGAAGGGCCAACCCTTATGTGTCCAAGATCAGAGGGAACTCAAGGGTCCCAAGGCAAGGCTCACACAAGAGGGGCAGAACCTAGGTTCTAAGAGTATAGTGGAAGTGCAGAACAGAGATTTATTAAAACTGGGATGGGAATAGTAAGTGGTAAAGGGTGTTTTGAAAACAGTTGTAGTAGTGAAACAGAATCAGAAATCATTCAAAGGGGCAAGGGATTAGGGATTCATTGTATAACCCCAGCAGGGGTCTGATTTGGTCATGCACAGCAATAGCTGATACTGGCATGGACAAAAACCATCCAAAGGAACACAAACACATATAGGGGATATGGGGGTTTGGGATTCATAAGGTAGCAAGTGCATAGCAAATGACTGACAGAGTACACATATGGGTAAGCATTAATTTAAAAGGGTTAGGGAACATACTACAGCATGCTAGTAACATAACTTGACTGCAAAAACATAGGCAGAGGTAGACAAGAAAGAGGAACTGAAGCAACTTAAAGAAACATGTTGTTGTTGAGACTTAAAAAATTAACTAGGACATACCAGTAGAGAAGCAAAGTGCAGTAAGGAAAAGTAAGCAAGATTCCACAGTCTAGCCTTGGCTTTCAGCCGGCTAGACAAAGCAATAGCACAAGTAGCAGTAAAGAAAGAGAGAATTTTTGAGTGTAAGTGTGTGCTCTGAACTTAAATTGTTTGTGTCTTTTAAAAGAAGAGAGGGTAGGGTATTTATAGTTTTGAAAACGAGTAGAAATTAAGGTAATAAGTAAAGTCCTAACACAGACATGGAAATAATCACAATCAGAATCAATTAACACAAGTGATTCCCTTTAATTAAGGAATCACTGCTTAGCGGATACTAACAGGTTTTAATTAAGGAAAGAAATCAGTTTGGGACAGATTCATTATTGCCATATAAGGGGGCAGTAAAAGCATGAAGTAAATAATCAAGTCTAAGTACAAAACATGCTTAGTTTTGGGAAAAGATTCAGCAAGGTAAGACACCACAGTAATTAAAGGAGGGGAATCAATAAATTTAAACAAACGAATACAATTAGGGTTCATAAGAAAACCTTTTGTAATCAGTCGCGACATTGAAGGAGTCAGAATCAATCAAGAAAGGGTCAAGATTCTGCACCTCAACATATAAATAGCAAGGAATGAACAGGTATGCAGAGTCAAACATGTTGACACAAAGAAGCAACACAAACATATAGTAGTAGCAGGAATAAGCTAGGATTCAGTAGTAAAAGAGATCTACTAGAAGCACAGTAGTCAAGTAGTTACGCAGAATCAAAAGGAAAGAGAGCATAGTAACAGTTAAAGAGAGTCAGAAACCAGTAAAGGTCTCACAGTAACAGTAAGTGAGGAAAACCTTTTAAGAAATTAGGGCTTTAACAATAGTCAAGCTTAATAGATGATAGGAAATCAGAATCAGATAAGTCAAACAAGGAAAAGAACTTAATCGAACAAGTATACACTCAAACAAATAAGGATAGTTTCAGAACTCGGATAAGACCAGAAGACCTAGGGTTTTCAACATGCTGAATCAAATAGAAGGAAAGCATAAACAAGTTATTTGAACATAGTGAAATCATGAAACAACACCAAAAAATCAGAGAAACGGTCTTTAAAAAGAAGTTAAGAGAAACCCTAATCGTTGAAAAATGAAGAGTCACTTTGAAAGAAATCGGAGAATCTTTTGAAAAACACTTAAGAAGTTCATAGTAAGCACATATCTAAGATAGATCTGAAAGAAAATTGAATGGTCTTAGAGCTAGGGTTTCAGAAAACCCAGAAAAAGTGAGAAAGACTTTGAAAGTTACCGATCTAGCCAGAAAAGTCAAAGATCTGACTTGAACGGCCACGGATGGCGGAGACAGACCAGGGATGGCCGGAGAAAGGCCATGAATGGATGTTGAGCAAAAGCTGGACCAGATCTCTTTGAGATCTGGCCATGAAATCGCACAAACGGGCCACCATGAGATGCAGGAGGCCGGTATACACCTAAAACGACCATAGGAGACCATGGATTAGGTGGGGATTAAGGTGGATTAGGGTGGAATTAGGTGGCGGCGGCTAGGTTTCATATGAGGTTGAAGAGATAATTGAGAGGGAAAGGATTCAGAAGCGGCGGGTGGTGAGAAATGATTTAGGTTTAGGGGTCGTTCAGGGTTAAAAATGGAAAGGGTGAATGCTGGTCGTTGATCTGAATGATCAACGGCCTGGATTAAAGAGGGTAGGTAGGGATCCGGGTTTGGGTCGGTTTAATTGAAATTGGGTCGGGGTTCAATTAGAATTGGGCTGGGGTAATTAGGGCCTGATTTGGGTTATAATTGAAACCCAATTTGGGCTAAAATTTAAATAGCCACTTTTCCCTTTTTATTTATAAAAATAGTAGATAAATTTCTGAAAACAAATTGAAAGCACTAAAAATGATTTAATATATAATTAACAATTTAAAAATATAGGACTTGATTTTATGAATATAAAGACAATTAAATCTTAAAAGAAGCTAATATTGCAATTATATGCAATTTAGCTTAAAATACTAAATAAATTTGTAAAAATATGCAAAAAATTACCTTAGCTATATGTTAGCATAAATATGAAGATCCAATAAATGAATCATCAAAAATAATAATTTTGGACATAATTATTGGGATTTTATGGATAAAAAAGTAAAATAAATTGATTTAAAAAACTTTAAAAATTATGGAAAAATAATAAAATATTTGGACATACATATATATGCATATATATGCTACTTTTAAAGTATTTTACATATTGAAAATATATATGAAAAAATTGGGTGTCAACAGTCACGATGGTTTATTAATCACGCCTAAAGTAAACTACGAATGTTCATATTTCAAACTAATACGAAGTTCAATGTAAGGCTACTAATTATATATGCTTGGGGTAGATATATTGCAATTTAATTATTTTGGACAAAGAAATTGGGCCAGCAGTAAGCCCATTAGGTTATTTGATCAAAGAAATAACGGCGCTGAGGCTGCTTGGGCTCGAAATTGAGCCTAGAAGTAAAAAGAACCTCAAAGACTTTGCCAGGTCGTATTTTGACCATGGCTGTCTTATCTTGGGCTAACATCAGGCCCAGTAAGAAAAGCTAGCCCACATGCGAAACTCACAACAGCCCTTAACCATAGTCATTTTTCGGACATTGGGCTCCCAAATGAAGCCGAAATGACCAAGGGGAGGGGTTAATTTATCAGTTGGCATTTGCACAACTATAGGTAAGTATGAATCAGCTATACAAAGTTTCTAGTCACTTGAGGGAGATAATTCGAATAAAAACGGTTGACCTACTGATGATTGCAATGATTTTTGACTAACAAGAAAAAAGAAATTAATTATACTACGCGTGGTTTAACAGTACATGAAAGGAATAAGTTAACACTATAATTCGACAAGCAAACCCATAACTGGAGTCAAGCTTATTGGTCTTAATTCCCAGGCCTAATGGCCTAAGCTCAGACTCGCTCGAAATTGTTTTTCCTTAACTGGGCCAGTTTGTAAGTCTGGCCCAACTTGAATTGCAGAACAGAAGCTCAATTTTAGCCTTTAGTCCATAGCCTTAGCTATTGCAACATTGTGCTTACATTACAAAAATACAATAACAAAATAATTACTTAACAAGTTCCTAACAGTAGTGGTTTTAATCACAATATGTAGATTCAAAGCTTAATTGGTTACAGTGCATTAGGTAAACTAAAAAGCTTTCACAAATCAGAAACTTACACTATGATTCACTAATACATAAACTACTATATCAGTAACTGATCTATTACATTATAATTCTATGAGAAGAATACACCAACTAATTCTATTACAATATTTGGGGAAAACTGACAGCCTAATGAACACCCACTCCCTTTGGATATAGTTGATCCATCAAGCTTAGTTCACCAATATGAGGCTCTCAACTTCGGTACAATAGCAACAAACAAATCCAGTTTTTGGGCTTTAACACATGCTGATTTGGCCAACTAGTGGCCAAATCCACAAGTTATAGCCCATAGGCCACATGACCTCAAACAAAACATTATGCTATTATCATTGTGAGCAGAAGAAGAATGAAAAAACAGCTTCAGTAATCAAAGTTTCAGAATCAGTATGAAATTTTAAATAAAATTCAGACTTGGCCATTTTTAAGAGGGGATTACAAGCATCAGTAAACCAAACAAGTGTTCATGCTAATTAATTTCCACACTTAAACTCACACAGCAAAAAAATAGCTAGATCTATAACAAGTGAATCAACCACTACATGAAAGAACATTCATTCATTACACATAATTTTGCAACTTTTGATCTTATAATCATTCAAACAATGCAGTACATAAAGAGAGCTGAAATCAGTACCTTGACAAGTAAAAATCAACAGAAGAACAAGTGAGACTGCTAGCTGAAATCTTAGGGATGGAACAACAACCAAGAACAAACAACAACAGTAGAAAAACAACCCAGAAAACCAAGAACCAGCACTCAAACTTCCTAGAAAATCAGAGTACCAGAAAAACTAACCTAGAAATCTAACTAGAATTTAGGCCAGAAAAGTTTCAGGGATTTTTCTTTGTATTCTGAAGTTTTTTAGGTCAAAGTATGCTCATGAATCCCTGCAGAATGAAGGAATGGCTTTCCTTTTATAGGGTATACAAAGATAGCATCAAAAAGACATATTCTACCCTAAATTCCCTAAATGTCAGATAGTACAGCATCTTTTGACAGCTGTATGTCCTTTTTCCACCCAATTTCAGCATTTTTGCTAAGAATGGGGACAACTGTCCCATACTAGAACATTCTGATATTTTAACTTCCCAATTAAACCCCTGTAAGTTCTTGTTATTACCCTTTTACCCAATCTGACCTAATTTCAGCTGTTTCATTACATTTTAGCCCCTACCATTATCTTCTAGAACCTTCCAGACAATTCTAGATTGAGACTCCCTGATGTTGGTTTTCAATAGACTTAAACAAACTGATGCAAATAGACAAGATCAAACAGCCAAGAAAAAGAAAGAAGAAGAAAACCTAACACTGTAATTCCCTAAAGCATGCAGGCTAAACAAGAAACTAAACATGAAAAAGAACAAAAAGATAAAAATAAACAGAAAAGTAAAAGAAATTACCTAAAACTCGTTTCAGGAATGGACCAGTTGGAACTCGACCGATTTAACGGGGAAAATAGGAACTTAGAAAATCATTAATCGTCTGTTCTTAACGAGAACGATCGACTAATGGACATCTTGGGTTCATATGGCCCAATACTGACCAAGAATCAAAAAATGAAAGTTAGGGTTTCTGGGGTCTCAGATCTAAGATTCGAGAGGTTGGGGACTGATTCGAAGGGAACTGTGGTAATATTTGGAAAGAGGAGGTAAAGACGGTTATGGGGTGTTAATTTGGGAGTGAGACGGAAATGAGAGGGGGTCTATGGGGGGGGCTTTGGTTCGGACAGTTATATGTAAAATGAAGATCAGTTCCCAGCCGTTGGATTCGTATGGATCAATGGTTGGGATAGCTTGGGGCGAAACGGGGTCGTTTTGGGGTAAGTGGCTTGGGCCGACGAGATTGGTCTTTGGGCTTGGGGGTTTGGATAGGGTAAAAGGGAACTGGGCCACCAGATTTGATCTCTTGGTGGCCCAATTTTGAAAGACCAGCCCTTCCCTTTTTCTTTTATTGCTTTTTTTCTTTCTTTTTCTTTTCTTTTTCTTTAATTTAAAAATCCTAATTAAATTAACTAAGTCCTAAATTAAATCCTAAATTAATATCACCTATAAAATCAAACTAATTATCTATTTATAATAATTACAAAATTAGTTAATCCTAAATTAATGAAGAAAAAAAATACTAATCTAATATTAAGAGCTAAAATGTAAGCATGAACAATATTTTTTGTGATTTTTATTTTAATAAAGCAATTAATTAACTAATTAATCCTAAAATGTGAACACAAAACCTAATATGCAATGCATGAAACTTTTGATATTTTCAGGGCATTTTTCATGATTTTAACAAAATTAAACGTGCACAAAAAATGCAAACAATTAATAAAAATCCTACAAAAATCCTATAAAATTGACAACAATTTGGAAAAAAATCTATTTCTTTAATTTTGTAGGAGTATTTCTAAAAGGGCAAAAATCACATGCTCACAGCTGCCCCTCTTTGCTCGGAAACACGAAGAGTTTTCGGACAAAGATAAAATGAGCAATTATGAGCGATTTTTGCCCGTCTGCATACTCCCTGGAAGCATTTTTGAAAAAGTCTGACCGAACCTTGCTTCGGAGGTTGCCTACATATCCTTGTCTATAAAGGAATCATGTCAGTGTGGTTCTGGAAGTTTTGGTAGCTGGGACTACCGAATTGTTGTGATTTGACTGTTGTTGCTGCTGTTTCTGCTTGCTGAGCTCCTTATTACACCAAAGTCGAAATGAAAAGCCAAACTAGCTAAGCCTATCAGCTACAGAAATATCGATAAGAAATCCATAAGCTACTGCCAGAATTCGATGAATGCCGACTCGATCAGATACCCCGGGCCCAAAACATCGAAGCAGATGGCCTCGCAAAACTGGCAGCAGCGACAAAAAATATCACCAAGGAGAATGTGGTCACCCTCCTCCACTCGCCAATAGACCAAGTTGAGGTACATTCTATAAATTTAACTTGGGATTGGCGCAACCGCATCATGACATATTTGCAGGAGGGAACACTCCCGCAAGAAAAAAAGGAAGCCAAAAGGCTTCGAATACAGGCGGCCAGGTACAGCCTTATAAATCATGACCTTTACAAAAGGATGTTCGGCGGCCCTTTGGCAAAATGCCTAGGACCAAATCAAACAAGGAGTGTGCTCGAAGAAATACACGAGGGTCACTGCGGTGCTCATACAGGTAACCGAGCCCTCGTCAGATGCCTCATCCGGGCAGGATACTACTGGCCCACTATGAAAAGGGAAGCCACGGATTACGTCAAGAAATGTGAGCAATGCCAAAAGTACGCACCAATGATACACCAAGCGGGCGAACTCCTGCACTCCGTCACTTCACCATGGCCGTTCATCAAATGGGGAATGGACATCGTCGGACCCCTCCCAGCGGGGCGAGGTAAGACACGTTTCCTTTTAGTTTTAGCTGACTACTTTTCCAAATGGGTGGAAGCAGGTGCGTTCGCCCAAATATGCGAACAGGAAGTCATCACATTCATATGGAAAAATATCATATGCCGCTTCGGCATCCCCAAAGAAATCAGCTGCGACAATGGACCTCAGTTCATCGGAAAAAAGACGACCGAGTTTTTCGAAAAATGGTGCATCAAGCGAATACTCTCCATGCCATACCATCCTGCTGGAAACGGTCAAGCAGAATCCTCCAACAAAACAATATTAAATATACTAAAGAAAAAGCTCGAGGACGCCAAAGGGCTATGGCCGAAATTGCTACTAGAGGTCTTATGGGCCTACCGCACCACGCCAAAAACCAGCACAGGCAAAACGCCATATTCATTAGTCTACGAGACTGACATCGTTATACCCGTTGAAGTCGGAGAACCTAGCCTAAGATACTCCAATGAAAGTGGACCAAACAACGACGAGAACAGAATACAAGACCTCGACGAAGTAGAAGAACGGAGAGATATGGCTCATGTAAGGATGGTAGCCCAAAAACAACAAGCGGAAAGGTACTACAACAAGAAGGCCAAAATACGACCACTCAAAGTTGGGACTACATCGTCAAGGCCAAAACACAAGCGACCAAAGACCCAAACGAACGAAAACTGGGAACCAACTGGGACGGGCCGTATAAAATCACAGCGGCGACAAGCAAAGGGGCATTCCAACTAGAAACAATGGAGGGAAAACTACTACAAAACAACTGGAATGTAGCCCACCTCAAATACTTCCACTTCTGAAAAATGACGCCACCCGAGTCATACTCTTTTTCCCTCACCCGGGTTTTGTCCCAATTGGGTTTTCTCGGGGAGGTTTTTAACGAGGCGACGAGGGGGACGTCTCGAAGTTCAAAGTATAATTCATCACCCCGCCTGCCGATGATATCTCCAGGCCGAACGATGAAGGGACTAGATACAAGGAAACTTCTCCAATGTGTATGAAACTGACATGTACAATACTCTAATAAATAAAATAAAGCAACATTTTAATCAACATTTTACTCTCCATCGATCTCCCTTCGCAATCTAAAGTTCGACATCGCTCGAACCACAACGGGTTAACGTTTCGACATCAACTCGAAATAACACCCCTACGGTCAAGGACCATCGCCAAAAAAGGAGAATTAGACCTCATTCGAATTACGACGGGTTAACATTTCGACCAACTCGAAATAACACCCCTACGGCCAAGGGCCATCTCTAAAAAAGGAGAATTCAACCTCATTCAAATCACGACGGGTTAACATTTCGACCAACTCGAAATAACACCCCTACGGCCAAGGGCCATCGCCAAAAAAAGGAGAATTCGACCTCGTTCGAATTACGATGGGTTAACATTTCGACCAACTCGAAATAACAACCCTACGGCCAAGGGCCATCGCCGAAAAGAAGAGTTCAACCTCGTTCGAAACATTTAATACTCGATGTCGCACGGATTACTCGACATCTGACATCGCCCGAATCACTTTATACAACTTTGTTCGAGTTATTAAGTTCCGCGATCACCTACGACAAAAGGGCTCGGAAAGCCCGAGCGACCCCCCCCCCCCCCCCCAACAAACAAAAATAACAACTCAGAGGCACACAACAAAAAAGTAATTGTTCCATTACAACTGATATATTACAAAAGTTTTTTACAAAGGGCTCAAGGACGCCCTCACAAAAATAGCAAAGCAAAAATGAATACAACAAAGTCCTACGCCACATCATCCCCCGTGGCGTACTCCTCATTATACCAAGAACCGGAGGCGAGCTTGTCCGCATCATCATAATCAACATCGTCCCCGCCAGGCGTGCCGGGGTCGTAACCACAAGCCTCACGAGCTGCACGTGCTTTAACACGCACATCCCAAAGTTCTGCCTCAGACGCCTTCCCATCGGCATGAAGGGACTTGTGCACGTCACGTTGAGCTTCGGCATGGACCCACATCTCATATAAGTCCCGCGGAACGACAGGATCAGCCAAAACATGAGATGTAGAGGGTTGCGACTGCCGCCGCGCATCCTCCGCCTTCAGAGCAGTAACATGTTCGCTCAACACGGACAACTCCGCCTCCAAATCTTGGATACGTTCCTCAAACCTCGCTACCTTAAGTGCAGACGTCTCCACCTCATTGTCCCGTTCGGATCTACAAACGCGAAGGGCATCTTCCAAAGCCGCTACCTCAGAGATGGCAGTCACCCTATCCCTTTCAGCACGAGCCAATTCATCAGCCTTAACACTCAGCTCGCCCCTCAGGTCGACAGCCTCCGCCGCCCTCCTGTCAAGCTCAGCAGTTAAGGTGTCCATCCGCGCTTGAAGGTCGGCGTTCTCGGCCATCACCCCCTTGTTCATCTCAAGTTAATCTTCCTTGGCCTTAAGAGCCGCCTCAAGTTCACTGCATCGGGCAATGGCCTTCATTAGGTCTTCGTCCCGCTCTTTCAGCTCTTCAACCTTTTGCGCCAATTGTTTCTCCTTCTGCTTGAGCCCATCACGAAACAGCTGAAAATCGTTGTCCTGAGTAAAGAGGTCGGCCAATGCACGATGTTTTGTACGGTACTCCTTGTATTTAGAGGCCACTTTCCCAAAATCGGCCGTCTTCCGCCTATCCCTCCGATCACGCTCAATATCCATGATGAGGGTCTAGCATGCAAAGCAAATTCAAAACACGGAGTGGGTTAAGTATACAAAACGAATCCAAAAACAAAAAGAAAAGAGAGAATCACTTACCCGCAAAGCCATGCCGGAAATGCTCCGCGATAGCTCTACATCGCTCATCGCCTTAAGCATCGCGCTCTCGGAAGCAGCGCACAAAGGGCAAATGCCGATGCTGCCTGCTCGCAATTTGCCAACAAATCATAATCTACAGGGATGACTATGTGTCGATCAGGACCCTCCGTCCTCACTTCCACGCGAGTATGTCGCTCCAAGAAAGCTTGTACATCTTCGGGGTCGACGTTCGAACCTGAACCGTCGTCCTCGGCATGCACAACTCTCCTCCTCCGACAGCAGAAGACGTGCCACCCTCGGCGGATCGTACAGATGTCCCGCCTTGATATATTCCTTCGGCCCTGGGAAACCTCCCCGCCAAAATGGCGTCCTCCATAAGAACGGGACCTGTGCTCGACCCAGGCAAAGACGCCGCTCCCAAAGCATCAATTCTATTCTTTCCAATATCGGTGGTGACAGCCTTCCCAAGCTCTACCCTCCTCCTTTTCCTCGACGGTGATTCATCCCCGTTGGAGGGCTCGTCCATGAGGCGGTAGATGGGTCGAGAGGAGATCTCATCCCGTACAATGACGTCATGAGAAGAGTCTGTGGCCGGTACAGTCTGAGCACGATCTCCTCGGACGGACTCAGCTAAGACAAATTGCATCCCCGCCGATGCAACGGCCTAGCGAAATGCCAGGACAAGGGCCTTCTTCTTAGAAGCCCTACGACCTCTCACCACGAAGAGGTCGTGTCAACAAACGACAGCAAACAGTCAAAGGTCAAAGCAAAAGGATATGGAACTTCCGGCCCGAAGCGTTTGAGGAAAGCGGACCAATCTCGAGTCCTCGCCACATAAGGTAGTACGCGAGCTACCCAGTCCTCGATACCGATGACGGGAAGAGGTGCACGTCCCACAGTTGTACAGAAAGGTCACAAATAAATACAAATTAGAAAGAACGAAAGTAAACAACGAGTACCAACACCTACGGTTATGATTCCACTGTTCTGGAAATCCAGCAGGGTCTGACACCAGGTGCTCGGTTCTGATGAAGAAGTATTTGTGCCAAAATTTGCGGCTCGCCCGGTCGTCCGTCCCGACCACCAACCCCCTAGTCCCATGATGCTGCAGGTGTATCATGGTGCCCCTATGAAAACTCGGGGAAAATAAATGTAAAAGGTGATGAAGGCTAACTTCAAACCCAGCAACTCCGCATACTTCGTCAGTACTAGAAATTTTTTATACGTATACAGAGATAGCTGTGCCAGACAGACCTTGTAGAATCGACAGAATTTCTCCGCCAGCAGAAGAAGAGGGAGGGTGTGGCCGATCACAAAAGGATATACGTAGAAAGCACAATATCCCGATCTATATACCTCCACGAGGTCCCTCCCAGCCGGAACCATTTCAACATGGGGAGGAATATTGTACGTAGACCGGAGTTCATTTTTGTGAGCCGGCTCAGTTTCAGAGACCACCGAAATGGGGGAAGGGGCAGGTTCTTTGTGAAAATCATTCCTGGACATAGGGTTTCTTGGGAGTATCTCCTCTACGGTGGGAAAACTATCCCCCTCCTCATCTGCCATATCCTCGCCACCGGAAGGAGGGGCCATGGATAACGGAGTGGCGTCGAAAATTTCTTCATGTGTTCTGTGCGTTCTGGGCATCTTGGTAATAGAAGGTACGTTGGTGAAACTTAAAATGAGGAATGGTGGTTGAACGGGAAAGATGAGAAGCAAAACCACAAAAACTGAGCTAAAGACCCAAAAAGAGATGACCAAAGGAGGCAATGCATACACAAGAATAGAAATGGCTAAAAGTTCTTGAAAAAATAAAACCTTCACCTATTTATAGGGTTGGGTGGCGCGAGAATCGAAGCGGAAGGCTACCAGTGGCGCTAAAACCAAAGCGACAAGCAATCAGTCGATGTCTCGGGAAGGTGTGTAATGATGACGCGCGTGGGAGTGACGTCACATCTCGATAAACTGCACCAACCAGGGTTCCGTGGAACGCGTCGCTCTCTCGGCCTTGGCCAAACCGGCGTAATTCAATAGCCAAATTCTCCAACGGAAACAGACGATGTCCGCTTATAAAGGACGTGGAGGGCCACAACCTCAACAAGCTGAGGGACTAACTGTATGGGTCCAAATATGGCAACCTCGACAGCAGCTAAGTAAGACACGGAACGAGGTTACTATAACACAACGTCTGATGGTCGTTGTGACAAAGGACGACGACCTAGAGCGGTCTGCCGAAACAAGATATTAACGATAGTTTAAACTTAGAGGGAGATAGTAAGAATATGCCTTTTGGATATTCTTTATGTTGTACTTTTTAGGGTTCCTTAGGGAATGTCCCTTATAAATAGGATAGAGTTAGTAAAGAAAGGGGATCCGGACTGGGGGAAAAGAGAGAAACTTTGTAAAATATTGATCGGAAAGAATATACCAAGGTTGTCTTATTCATTGATTACATAGCTCGAATATACATTTTCGGTTCTATATTGAGAGGATCCAAAGATTCCTCAACCATCTCTTATCTCCTTTCTTTCCACATTGTTGTGAGGGGAAGAGGCTTTCCGAAATATCACAATAATGGGTAGTAACTTCCTTTGATTATGCTAGTCGCATTTATTTAGATTCATTGCACATTTATGTTGTTGCATTTATGAGCATTTAATCAGCTCAAACATATTGGCTAATGTCATTTATCTTGTCTATTTCATCTATAATTTGGTCTAGATTTTATTATTCTTAACTAAGATTCACCCCTCTTCTCATCATTGATTGGTTTAATCAAAAGGTTTAATACTTTTTGGTCAAACAGTTGCTATGCTAAAATAGATAAGAATAAAAGTATGAATTCTTCTCTAATTCTCCCTACTTATTAATTCTTACATTACAATCTCGAAATTTCTAATACATGCATAGCTTGTCTCTAATCAAACGATTCCTTAATAAAAATTTTATAGCCACACAAATCTTATGACATCTTTTAAGATCACAAGTTTCAAGTGTTATCGTTGTGTGCATGCAATGAAATATTTAAGATAATTTTTTTTTATAATTTCTTATCCAATCAAACTAGTCCGTATGAATTTCTCCTATGACATATTTAAGATAAATTCTGAACAGTTTTAACATTTTATTCAAAAAAGAAAAAAGGAAGAACATTGATTCATTTTGGTTTCACCCGTTCGTTTTGTTGCCTCTGCTGTTTCATTTTGGATTTACCAAATATTTAGAGATGAATTTATTGAAAGTGAAGTGAAACCATTACAGCTAACTCACTCATTCTACTCTCTTTTTTTGTTTGTTTGTTTGTTTATTTATGCATTATTGTTTAAACACAATTGCCGGTACAAATCATCGAAATTCAAAATCGTAGAGGAAAGGGACAAATCGAGAGAGAGAAAAGGAGGGGAATAAAAATCAGATCATTGAGCTTTTTGGCAAAAGACTAAAAGCCCCTTCACACCAATGAAGTGATCATTATGCGGGGAATTTATATATTATTTTATGCGAGAAAAAATGTAGAATAAGAATGCAGATATAAATAATACATGAATTAAAATAGTAAATGACCAAGCTAACCCTTGTAATAATAATAAAATAATTACAGTGTTCATATTTTATCTCAGTTCATGCGGCAACCAAAAGGGGATCATTGGGATGCAACTTTACGAGTTGTTCGCTACTTGTAAGGGAATCTGGGACAAGGTATTTTATTGAGAAGCAAATGTGATCTACGTTTCTATGAATGATGACTTCGATCGGGCTGCTTGTCCCTTGACTCGACGCTCACTCACAGGTTAGTTATCTTGTTGGGTGATTCACCCATATCTTGAAAGACTGAGAAGCAACATATCGTCTCTCGATCATCTGCAAAGGCTGAATATTGTTCTATGGCAATGACAATCTGTGAGGTGAAATGGCTGAAGGAACCTTTATCTAGTTTGGGAGTGACTTGCACTTCCCTTATTCATCTTTATTGTGACAGTCAAGAAGCATTGTACATAGCAAAGAATCCAGTCTTTCGTGAAAGAACCAAACACTTTGAAGTGGATTGTCATTTTACTCGTGACGAGATTGACAGTGGGAATATTCAAACTAGCTTTGTGCTTTCACATGAGCAATTGACAGATATCTTTACGAAGGCATTAGGAAGATCTCAGTATGTTTCTCTCTTGTGCAAGTTGGGCATTTATAATCCGCATGCGCCACAGGTATTACTGAAGCATGTGTATATATTTGTATATGCTTATGACTAGAATAGTTTTCCTTTTCCATATTTGTTAGAACCAGTTATCCATATCCGTTGTGCTCGCATGTTTTGGCAATCTTCAATTTAATCAACATACTATCAGCTCCAACCAAACCAATATCCAAATAACAAAGGAATCAACAAGTTGAGAAAGTACATTGACTCTATAGGCGTATAAAAGTTAACATCCAAAGGCAACATATCCCCAACCTAAACTTCCTATAAATTAGTAGAAATCATAGACGTGTTTCAGAAGAAATCACACACACGTGCACGCGCATACATACATACATACATACATGAAGCGGATTGAATTCATGGGAAAAGAAGGAAATATGGGTGGAAACACACACACACATACATACATACACACATACATACATACATACATGAACCGGATTGAATTCATGGGAAAAGCAGAAAATGTGGGTGGAAAAAGAGAGTCAGTCAAACTGTATCACATTCACCTTGACATGGCGGAGAGGATCGGAGATCAGAAGATGCTAGGACTGTGTCGGTCGAAAGAGAGAGAGCAAATGCGATCGTAGAGCAAAACAACAGTAGTTTTTGTTGTTAACTTTTCTAGTGCTTGCTCCAAAGCACAGCTTGGATAAATCAATAACAAATAATTTGAATTAATGAAATGAAACGACCAATTTCCATATTGGACACTAAGACCTCATTTGTTTTTTTTAAGATTAAGACGTCTGAATTTGAATATACATCTGAATATCAAGATGTGTATCAAGATTAAGACATCTGAATATTAAGATGTGTATTAAGATCTGAATACCAAATGATTAAGACTATTTGATTTTTAACATCTGAATGTATAAATTTTATCTTTATTTGAAAATAAATAAACATAAAATTCAAATAAAATACTAATTAATCTAATATTCTATCAATAAAATATATAATTCTTTTAAAATATGGCAGTTGCTGGTGGTGATGGCTAATGGTGGTGCTTGTGAATGCCGACTAGAGGCGTTTGGTTGGTTCTAGGTTTGGTTGATGGTTGTGGTTCAGAGTAGTAGCTAGTGGTGATTAGTAGTGGTGGCGATTATGATTGAGGATGGTGGCGGTGAGTGGTGATAGTTAATAGTGGCGGGTGGTGATGTTAATTGTGATTGAGGAAGGTGATGATGAGTGGTGGTAGTTAATAATGATATGCAGTGCCAGTTATGATTATTGATGGTGATGGGGTAGTTAATTGTGGTAGTTAGGTGGATGAGTGTTGTTTGTGTTTGAGAATGATGGTGGTGGGAGTGGTGCGGATGGTGGGTGGTGGGAGTCGATTATGGTGGCGGCTATGATTGAGGATGATGGTGGTGGTGGTGGTGGCGGCGGCATGGTGGTAGTTGATAATGGTAGGTGGTGACGATAATTAATAATGAATATGGATGATAGAATCTTAATGAAATTAAGTCTCTGTGATGGATCTTAATCATACAGATCTATTCAGACCCATTAAGTGGTTGTGAAGTAAAAAAAGCACACTTAATGATTAAGATCTGAATAATTAAGATTCAGACTTTAAAAACAAACGCACTCAATGTCTGAGATCTGAATGATTAAGATTCAGACCTCCATTAAGTGCAAGCAAATGCGGCCTAAGCAACTAGTAGAATTGTATCCCTTCCTATGAAGGACAATTAGTAGCTAAGAGTAGAAGAACTTGCACTACCTCCTTTATTGAAGGTCTAGTCAAAGCGACCTTGTTAGTACACATCAACCACTCCATCTTCCTTTCAGCCACTCCATTTTGTTGTGGTGTATCAGCGCATGTTAGCTCTCTTTTAATGCCATGCTGACGACAAAAGGAAAGAAACTCATCTGATATGAACTCACCGCCATTATCAGTTCGCAACCGCCTTATTCTGGAATCGAGTTCACCTTCAACTGTTTCTTTGAACTCCACAAACTTACTGAAAACTTCTAACTTGTGCTTCACAAAATAAACCCAAGTGAATCTAGTAAAATCATCAATGAAAATTAGCATATAAGAATAGCCTGAAAATGAAGGAGTTCTCGTTGGCCCCATCAAGTCACTGTGAATAAGTTCTAGTGGGGCATTGCACATTGACAAGGATCTGTCAAATGGAAGACGATGTGCCTTTCCATATTGACATCCTTCACAAACCTCTCCTTCACCAAAATTTCTTAAGTTAGGCAAACCTTTTACTAGATTCAACTTTACCATGGCTTTTAATTTGTCCATGCTTAGATGTCCAAGTCTAGTATGCCAAATATGTGTATTATCATTGCTACTCATCTTCTCAATATATGAATTAGAGGAAAATAAGACATATAAATTGTTAACTCTCTTACCTGAGTGAACGATATCTGCCTTGAGCACCTTGATATTTTGAAGGAACTTCACATCATGTGGGCCAAATAGCAAATAGTTTCCAGCATCTACAGCATTTGCAACTGAAAATAGATTTTTCTTCATTCCTGGAACATGAAAGACACTGTTGAGGGTGATAGTGTCTTTTTGCTTCTCGTTGATCACAACAGTGCCTTCCTTCTCAATATTATGGACTGTATTATCAGCTGTAACAATGACATCATGTCCATTGTATTTGCGAAAGGTGGAGAATTTGGATTGATCTCCAGTGAGATGGTGCCCACATCCTGAATCCACGATCCACTCTCTTTCAAAATTTATGGAAGCCATGGTATTTATTGCTCGAGTCTCCGCTGCGAAGCACTTTCCCCAGTCTTCTTCTTTTTCTTCTTCAGCAACTTTCTTGGTTTGAGCCATATTGCTCTCTTTGGCTCGACAATATCTTTTTATATGCCCGACTTCGCCACAACGGTAACATTTTAAAAGTTTTTTACCGTTACTAGAAGACTCCCCCTTCTTTCCTGGCGAGCTTGAACCACTTGAGGATTGAAAGTGCATGCTATCTCTTGATTTCCCTTTATAGTTTCTCTTATCGGCGACAACAGCATTTCCTTCCCCTTCTTTGATAGATACACCAGCCATCTGTTTGGCTAGTAGCTCTTGTGACGACAGCAAATTCTCAAATTCTTCCAAAGATGGTTGTTGAACCCATCCTTGAATCGATGTAACAAATGGAATATATTAAACCACGAATAATGATTCTTCTTATTCGTGCTTCAGAGATAGCCTCGTCTGAATTCAATAGAGAAATTTCGGAACACAGATTTTTAACCTTCAAGAAATACTCGGCGATAGAGAGATTACCTTGAGTGATGTTAGCTAACTCATTCTCCAAAATCTATAGCCGAGCTTCATCCTTCTTGTTGAACAGTCGATCGAAGGTCCTCCAAATTTCATGAGTTGATTTACACCTTATAATATGATCAAATAAATTAGGAGAGATAGACCTCTTTAGGATAAACTCCGCCTTAGCATTAATCTGCTTCTACTTCTTACGCGCATTGCTATTTTCCGGTGCGTCAGCAGGAGGGCTACTCCCATTGACAACTTCCCGCAAATCCTCACCAACAAGGTATGGCTCCATACAAGTTTTCCATACCTTGTAGTTGGACTGGTTCAATAACTCAATCCCCAATCCATTAGCACGACCACCCAAATCCATTTAGAGAAACCAGTTGAATCAACAACTAACTCGACCTTGAAATCCAGAAGCTGTCTTATGTCTCTGATACCATGTAAAGAATAGCAGAAGAAGAGTATTATTTGGAAACCTTCTGCTAGCTCAAGATCGTTAAATAAGATTGGAGGATTCAACTAAAGAAGAGGAAGCTTGAAAAGAGAAGAGAGATTTTCGAAAGGAGAACTTTGTTATTGAAGAAGACTTTCTTGAATTTGGCTTGGTTACAAATGAACAAGACACCCCCTATTTATACTAGCCTATGGATGATTCTAGATATGATTCTAGATAATGTACAAAGAAGATTCTAGCAACCTTATCTTCTAACAACACTCTAGAATATCTAGACATGTCTTATCTTCCCACAGCATTCTAGAACATCCAGATATGTCTACTAGATAAATATCAAGGATACTATACTAGGACATTCTAGAGGATTCTATATTTTTCCAGAAAATCAACTTTATTTTTTTTCACACCTTGATTTCTTCATCCAGAGCATCTTCAATAAGTTTTTCTTCTTCAATGTTTTTCCATGCCCGCTGCGCAAGGTTGATCGCCTCATCTCTATAAACAGGTTCCCTTTCGGTAACTAGCTCCAACAGCACAACACCAAAGCTATAAACGTCGCTCTTCATACTTAATTTACTTGTATAAGCATATTCGAAGAATCAACAAATGAAAGATCATGACAATTTTAAGATATAACTAGAGAAATATATACAAAGGGAATAATTTCATGAGAAACTTATCATTTTCAATCTAAAGTGTACCTGGAGCCATGTAACCAAAAGTGCCGGCAACCGCAAAAGCAATCTCATTATCTCCACACTTAGCGGGGACTTTTGCCAGTCCAAAGTTTGCAACCTTTGCGCTCAAGTTGTTATCAAGTAGGATGTTACTTGATTTAATGTCTCGATGAACAATGGGAGGAGAGCAATCATTGTGCATATAGCAAAGACCACTGGCTGCCCCAATTGCAATACGCAACCTTGTATCCCATGTCAATGAAAGTACAAGAGGGGGGGTGAATTGTAAATATTTGAACTTAATTTCTTATTAGTTGACTTATTAATTGAGTAGTCGACTAGATATGATAATTCAGCAGATATAGTAAAGGGAAGAAATTGCAGAAAGTAATGGCAGGTATTAAAGACACCAGGATTTTATACTGGTTCGGATTCAATGTGAATCCTAGTCCAGTCCCCTTGGGTTGCAAGGGAGTTCTCTTTAGTAAATGTGTTTCTCCGAGTACAGTTGTAGTGAATTTGCACACAGTTTCTCAAGCACTCATTTTTGATACAATGCCTCACCAGTGTTATGCTCTCTTTCTTTCCCTAACTTGTTACACAGCAGATCTTAGTGAACTACAATGCTTGTTTGCAGTAGAACAAAGAGAGTGATTTTGGTTCGATCAAAGTATATGAGACTAGGGTTTAAGATAGGGTATAAATACTTTGATGGATGGTAGAGGCTTGACAACCCAAGAGATTTGATTCTTGGAAAGAATTGATTCTTTCCAAGAATAAGGTAGAGAGTCGTTGCGACTTCTTGATTTCCTTCCTTCAGCAGAGATACGAGTGAAGACTGCTCCTTAATTGTTGTATCTTCCAAACTTAGTCGCGTACAAATCTTCTCATATCTTTCGATCTTCCGTGATGTTGCCCTATATTTGTGCCTTAACTTAAGGCTTGATTGATTCTCTTCAGCTCAGCTAGTCGTTGCTCTTTGCTGATTGATTTGTTGATTGGATTTCGTCCAGATTTGCGAGTCCTTTCCTTAGTTGTCCAGATTAGCTAATTGTATGGTAATCTTTGCTATTTGATTTCTTCCCTTATTCATCATGAATTACTTCATCAGTCCTGAGGACTCTTCTTTACTTCTTGTAATTGATTTCCTACACATGTATATTATTTGCATCATTAAAACAGAATCTAGCACATAGCTTGAGGATTAACAAAAAACTTAAGAGGTATTCTATTATAAGTCCAAAGATCGCCCATTGATCACTAAAAGCCCTAAGGATTTGATTCTATTCAGAGTCCGAGCCATTGTTCACTTGATTATTAAAGTTATAACATCAAAAATTTTCACAAAATGAAGACAAATCAGAATTCAATACAAATTGGAGATGAAGTAAAGGGAATTCCTTATATTTATAAAGGGTATTTACAACACCCATGAGGGGCCTTACACAAAAACAAAGAAACAAAAACAAAATCCTAAGAGCCTAATCTACTTTGGTTGCCGCATCCTCGGGAACCTCCTCCTCGGGGACTCCATCCTCATCTCCCTCGCCCTCAGAGCCACTAACAGAATCTTCGTCATCGGAAGAAACGAGAAACCTGGCATCGGTTTCCAGCGCCCTTGCTTGGGCTATTTCCTTAGTGAGGTCGAAACCTCGATGCATGCTCACATTGGCCGGGAACTGCATGAGGGTTTTCTACATCGAAATCTTTCTTTATGACGTAGGCGATGGGAACGATCTCGTGAAGGGTCGGCGCTTTGTCACCGGCCGGACGGGAGGAAGAGGAAGAAACCTTTTCTTTTTGAGGAACCATTTCAGAGGTTTTTGCCATGGTTTTAAGTTAAGAGATGCGGAAGGTGGCGGGGCTTGGCGTTTTTGGTACTAAAAGGACGGTGAAAGCAGGTTATTAGAGAAGAAGATGAAGAGAAGAAGGGATCAGAGAGATTGCAAAGAAGTAAAGTTCTTAATTAAAAAAAAGGAGCCCCGTATTTATAGGTAAGCAGCGACGGTTCGATGGCGCTAGTGGCCAACCATTACTGACACACATTTGGGGAAACGAATTGACGGGACGTTTCGGTCGCCTCGAGCGCTTACGTCACGGGAATGACATCGTCATCAAGGACTCTAGAAACCGAGGCTCAAGTCGTTTCTTATCATCTTATTCTAAGAAACGCGGGGAATATCTGTATACGGTCAAAATCAAGTATGCTCGATTTCGTGGGCTCGAGGAACCACTTCAAAAGTAAGTCCAAAGTACACTGAGTTCGAGGCTGATGGCAGAGTTAGAAGTTTGAAGATCAAAGTGACTGATGAATGTCGAGACTGAACGTGACCGACCTCGAGATAATGCCGTTGTGGTTTTGTAACAGAAAGAGCAAGATTCCCGCCATGTCCCCAAGATTGTGGCGTAAATTCAGGAATAGATTTGTACGAGTTAGTACGAATCCGTACTAGGCGGTTAAACAACTGTCCCAATAAGATTCCTTACAGAAAATAGAAATGTACCTTATTTAGGGTTCCCCTACTATGAAAAGGGGACCCCAATCATTTGTAAACATCATCAATCATTGACAAAAGAATACATTCTCTTACTTTCTCGTTCATTGTTCATCAGAATTGTCCTTTAACTTTATTGTTCTTACTTTAAGGATTTCTTCTGACAAAATTCGTGCCTTGGAAAGTTCCCATGCCTCTCTTGAAGCTTCCTTAGATTCTCACTTAGCCGAGCACCAAATAATGAAAAATGACCTTGCTATGTGGGAAGAAAAATATAAGGCTTTGGAGAAGGAATATAATGCTCTTGAAGAAAATTTCAATATAGACGTGAGTTGGGCTTTTCTAAATTCTCGACGTGATGCTTTGATGGAGGCTACACAAGAAAATTTTGACTTGCAATCTGAGTTGGCCAAAGTCATAGACACTATCGAAAAAGGTCAACAACCTGCTGATACTCCTTCTCCAGCCCTTGGAACTATTGACACCCCTTCTCCAGCACTCGAAGCTCCTGGAACAGAAGAGTTTTTGAACTCTGAAGCAGTTACTGAGGTACTTGTAGTTGTAACTCCAGCTTCCAAGGTTGAAACTTCTATGGTACAGTCTATGGGAATCGAAGTTCCTGTGACTATTTCTTCCCTTATTGATGTTATCACTTCAAGCTCAGCTGAAACCGCTCCTATTGCTGCTTCTTCAGAAATTGTGACCGCACCTGTTATTGCTTCAGAAAGTGATGTTACAACTTTTAACGATTGTTAATGTTATCCTTTGGCAATTTTGAAGGAATCTTTTGATGAAGTCCCTAGTTACCATTATGGGACACTTGTAAGACAAACATTTTGGTGATTAAGTTTTTCCTCAGTCTTTTATGTTAAGAAGTTTTATGAGTACTTCTTTATATTCTATTCTTGCCTTTTTACTTATTTAGGACTTATAGAATAGCTTAGCTTTTTTATCCTTTGAAAATGCTTTATGATTCTTCTCATGGAATATCAACATGAGGTTTATAAAAGAGGGCCCTTTTATTTTATAGACACTTAATGAAGAAGACGTCTCAACTTCATAATGGTGTTATAATACGATGAAAGAAATAGGAATACACATGTTTTGTATGCTACAACTTCGACAAGTTTTTATTTATGAACTTGAACAAACATTTACATGTATTAAAGTACATCTATAACTTTCTCGCAACTGTTTTCCTTGTAACAGATTTATATAAAAGAAGAACAATAGACACGAGGTTTTTCTTTATAACCCGTTTTAGTACATAGTCTTGACCCCATCTTCATGTATTAGGAAGGGTTTGAGAGGTGACTCTATTGTTCTCATGGTAAAGGATACTATGATGTATGCTTATGCTTGGATTCCATAACCTCTGCTCGACACTTGTCTCTTGATTTACGCATCTATTTTCCGCACGTATCCGTTCTGTGTTTATTGTACAGTCCCCAAGTGTTTGAGCTGTGAAATATGAAGCCTCAAGCACTTGTTTTTCCTCTTAACTTGGTCCTTTTCCTGAAACGGAAAAATTTGCGGGACTCGGAGGTTCGATTAGAGATGAAGACTGCCTAACCCGTGTATTTTTCCATCAGATTAATTGTAACCCTGGGCTGGGAATTTAAGAATATTCCCTTTTGCCGTACAGGTCGTGACTCATCATTTGGCACGAGTTAGGGTTTTTGCCTAGCATCTAAAATCGTTAGTAAAATTGTCAATGATTAAAAAATGAATTTTAACATAGAGATACCTGACTGTGGATACTTTTCTCAAAAGTAGTATCTTTTTAGATGGACAGCATTCCAATGTGAGGGTAATAACTTGCCATCCATTGTCTCCAACTCGTATGCTCCTTTTCCTGCAATGTCACGAACTCTGTAGGGTCCTTCCAATGTTGGACTCAGCTTTCCTGAATTAGCAGCCTTTGTAGATTGGAACACCTTTTTAAGCACGAAGTCCCCAATTTT
>NW_017671987.1:195752-207581 GCF_001879085.1 Nicotiana attenuata
TCTAAAGAGCTGATAGAATACTGGATTTTTGGGGGGAATTTTGAGGGCTGAAAACTTGTGACTTAAGACATTGGCATGCCTTTTTATAGGCAAAATGAGGGCAGCCTTCAAATTTTCTGTTTACACTCTTAGTCCCTGTTTATTTACTCATTTAGTCCCTTGTTTTCTAACTTGTGTCACAAGTTAGTACACTAAAAGTTACTGAAATTTAATTTTAACCCCTTCTAGGTGCTTCTAGTAGCTTCTAAATTCAGTTACTATCAGATTCATTTGGTGAATTACCCTTACTGCCCTTACCTTAGCCCTGAAATTACCAAATTGCTCTAACCACACTCCCACTCTTTTTACCCTAATTAAAACTAGCAACTACAACCCAATTTGTCTAATTATAAAAGCCAATTGAATCTGAGCACTGAACTAAAGTAATACTGACCACAACTACTGATTAATCTAACTAAAATAATCTGAATTCACTACAACCAGTTAATATCAAACCAAAAGAGGTACTAAAACCACTACTAAATTCTGGATTTATCTATGAACGATACAGAATCAATTATAAAAGACTGATCATATTATTAAACTAACCAAACTACAACTCAAATGACAATCAAACAATTCCAGTTTCAAAACTCAAATCAACTTTGAACCACTAGACCCCTAATTGAAAACTAATACCAAAAAAAATCAAAAACAAACAAACTTAAACTGGAACATGCTATCAATCACAACTTAATGAACATGAAGGCAACACAGAATCAAGAGAAATAGATTAGATGAGACACAAGAAGATTGGATGCAACTGGTTTGAACCCGATATGAAGTGAAACAATTAAGAAGACTCACCAGTCATATTCAGATTTAAGGTTCAGACGATTCCGATGAAATTGGAGCGTTATTGACAATGGATTCTTCATGAGGAGAAAGAGGAGGCCATGTGGCATCGATTTGATGGAGTTTGGAAGAACTAGGGTTTTGCCGGAAAACATCAAGTTAAGATTCGAAGGGGTGGGGATTGATTCGAGGGAAAGCGAGTGCGTATTTGGAAAGAAGGGGACGAGGGGATTTAGGGGTGTAAATTTGGGGTCATTTGGAAGGGTGTCGACGCCGTGCACGGCGGTGGCGGCGCTAGGGTTTGGTATATTTGGGGCATTTGGTTAGGATTTGGGATAAATGGTGGGTGGATTCGGAAAGAGGGGAACGAGGAGAGGGGATGGTGTGAATTTGGGAGGATTTGGACAACTGCCGCCGCTGTGGGCGATTTTCCGCGGCGGCGTGCGGTGGTGTTATAGGGTCTGTGGATAGGGTGTGTTTGAGACGATGAAACGGGGGTGGGGGGTGGGGGTGTTCCGACCATTTTATATTATGTTTACCCCAGTTCCCCACCGTTGATCCAATCAACCTCGACGGTCCAGATTAAAACGACCAAACGACGTCGTTTGGATTATGTGGGGGCAGGCCGGGTGAGGGTTATGGTTTTGGGCTTGGGGCGACCGTCTTGGGCTGGTATTTTTGCTTTCAAACATGGCCCAAATTTCTTCTTTACCAATTCCCTTTGTTTTCTTTCTTTTTATTTCATTTTATATTTATGTTTTTTTTTCCTGATTTTATTAAAATACAAAAATTAAAATGAAACCTAATTAAGCTAATTAATTCCTACAAAATTGATTAAATCCTATTTAAAAGTAAAATCATGACAAATTCACAATTAAAAGGCAAAGAATGGACTATTCCTCTGATTTTCCTTATATTTCGTTTTAAAAATAACTGAACTACTAATTAATCCTAGAATATGAAACTAAAACCTAAAAACAAATGTCAAGCGTATTTTTTATATTTTTCATAAAAATGCACAAATAAAATGCAACATTTATCAGAAAATAACACAAAAATTCATAAAAATTATAAAATAATAAAGAAATCATCTTGTTTGAATTTTTGGGAACAATTCACTTAGGGCAAAAATCACGTGCTCACACTCATCAGCCCATCCATATTTCTAGACATCATAGCAATCTCTTCTTGCAGAGCTTCAGGATCATCTATGTCATTTTCAACCATTTCAGTAGAGGTTTTAAATGCAACTATTTTCTTTTTCTCCTCTTGATTTGTCTTTTTTAGATGCGTCCTTTCAAAAGCAATAAGTTCTCCTCGTAGTTCATCATAGGATAATTTGTTTAGGTCTTGAGATTCCAGTGTGACTACTTTGGTCTGCCAAGTGGTTGGTAGACTTCTGAGAATTTTTCTGACTTGATCACCACTGGTGTAGGGCTTGTCAAACGCCTTTAAGTCGCTAATTATTTTGCTAAACCTGGCAAACATCTCTTCAATAGATTCTCCTTCTTTCATTGAGAAGAGTTCGTAATCATAAACCAGCATGTTGATATGTGTTTCCTTTACTTTGCTGGTTCCCTCATAGGTGACCTCAAGTTTGTCCCACATCTCTTTGGTTGTGTCACAACTTGATATTTTCTCGTATTCTTCACCACTTATAGCATTATGAAGCAGATTTCTCGCCTTATTGTTCACTTGTACCGCTTCCAGTTGCTCCTTTGAATATGAATCTATATCTTCAGGGTCGGCAAGTGGTGGAGTGCTAGCTGGTAGGGGATAATTTCCCTTTTTGATGACTCTCCAGACTTTGACATCGTAAGCTTTAGCAAAGATTTCCATTCGTACTTTCCAGTGAGAGAAGTGTTGTCCATTGAAGTATGGTGGTCTAACTTGTGAAGTTCCTTCCTAAAAGAGAGCTCCTATCATAACCAGATTTTCCATGATCTTTTCTCACACGCTGTTAAGCAAAAGTAAAATGTGAGCCTTGTTCTGATACCAATTGAAAGTACAAGAAGGGGGTGAATTGTAAATATTTGAACTTAATTGCTTATTAGTTGACTTATTAATTGAGTAGTCGACTAGATATGATAATTCAGCAGATATAGTAAAGGGAAGTAAATTGCAGAAAGTAATGGCAGGAATTAAAGACACCAGGATTTTATAATGGTTCGGATTCAATGTGAATCCTAGTCCAGTCCCCTTGGGTTGCAAGGAAGTTCTCTTTAGTAAATGTGTTTCTCCGAGTGCAGTTGTAGTGAATTTGCACACAGTTTCTCAAGCACTCATTTTTGATACAATGCCTCACCAGTGTTATGCTCTCTTTCTTTCCCTGACTTGTTACACAGCAGATCTTAGTGAACTACAATGCTTGTTTGCAGTAGAACAAAGAGAGTGATTTTGGTTCGATCAAAGTATGTCAGACTAGGGTTTAAGACGGGGAATAAATACTTTGATGGATGGTAGAGTCTTGACAACCCAAGAGATTTGATCCTTGGAAAGAATTGATTCTTTCCAAGAATAAGGTAGAGAGCCGTTGCGACTTCTTGATTTCCTTCCTTCAGAAGAGATACGAGTGAAGACTGTTATCTTCCAAACTTAGTCGTGTACCAATCTTCTCATATCTTTCGATCTTCCGTGATGCTGCCCTTGATTTGTGCCTTAACTTAAGGCTTGATTGATTCTCTTCAGCTCAGCTAGTCGTTGCTCTTTGCTGATTGATTTGTTGATTGGATTTCGTCTAGATTTGCGAGTCCTTTCCTTAGTTGTCCAGATTGACTGATTGTATGGTAATCTTTGCTATTTGATTTCTTCCCTTATTCATCATGATTTACTTCAGCAGTCTTGAGGACTCTTCTTTACTTCTTGTAATTGATTTCCTGCACAAGTATATTATTTGCATCATTAAAACAGAATCTAGCATATCTGTCACATCACACATTTAATTTTCTACTACTGAAGTGTTCATGCCTGAGTGTATATGAGATCTTCATTAGTAAACAAATTGAGAAAATTGTAGTGAAGTCTCTTGAATGTTTTCCTTTAAATACGAATAAATCGCCCAATTATTTCAACTTTATGTATATTTTGAAAATACATTTATATTATATGTAAAAATTGATTAGTTGGCTTGGTAATTTAAAGGGGAACCTCGGAGCAACTGTAAAATTATTTTCATGTGACTTGTAGGTCACGGATTCGACCCATGAAATCAGTTATTGATGCTTGGGTTAGGATAGAATACCTACATCACACTCACTTGGAGTGCGGTCCTTCCTCGGACCCTGCGTGAACGTGAGATGCTTCGTGCATCGACTGCCTTTTTTTTTTTGGCTTGGTAATTTGATATCTGTATAGGGTAAAATATGGAACGCTACGCGGCCGCTCAAAAGAAGGACACGTGGAACCTAAGATGGGGGATAACCAGAACAGAAGGCAATTGTCTCGTCTGTCACCGTAGAGAGTAACGCTCACAAGGATGCAATAAATACTCTTCACCCGGTAGCATTCAATAGAGAATATTCCACAGCATTAAGTATGATTGCCTGTTACAACGAATTTGGCATTTATACTCGCCGTTACATTTTCATCAATGGCCCTCATAATTGATATTAAAGAGGGGCATGATCCTAGGACCTCCTTCCCGAGACGTAGCTACAAATAGTGAGCTGAAATGTCATTGTAAAGGACACGAATTTTCTGGCAAACATACGCTATACTCTATCCAAATCTTAATAGGAGTACAATTTTATTTTCTTGCTTTTTGATTTCATTGTTGTTGTGCCTTGAAGCCCTGCTCCCGGAACCACTATTTCTGCTATTTCGTCTCCATCTCAAGGCTAAGTACTGCATATTTCTTCAATTATCTTATTATTTCAGGATCAAATCAATTCACTTGTCTAGAAACCACGTATAAATTTAACTGTACCGTTTTACGAGTAAACAACTTAGCGCCCACCGTTGGCCCTAGACAGTCGTACAATTAAATTGATCCTTGCCTTTTTACTAACGTGTTTTGATTATTTTTAGAAAAAATCATAAGAAATGGCAGATAATGGTGTTCATGCACAATCCCGAGATTCGAGGGGATCAGCCTCATTTCGAGGACTCAATCAGTGACACCCACGATGAGGGAAGCGACGCCACACGGTGCATGACAGGCAATATCCTCGACATGTTCGGGAGACAACTCCCGATGATGCTGAGGAGGAACATGTCGTTGACACGGTAAGGGTCTTGCAAGAGCAATAAAAGATCATTCTAGGTCACCTCACACGACAGGATAAAGTTATGACGGAGTTGAAGTAGGCACTTTCGGGGACTTCGAATAATGCGAATAGACGAGAGCCAGTTCCTCCCGGCGCTCCTGCGAATCAAACAATGCTAGAGGGTCGACAACAACACCCCGAGGGCGAAGTTGGCTCCGATGGAGCTGGGGGGGAGCAAATCGGGTCCCAATAATGAAAACGATCCCTTCAAGAATGAACTCTTACGCTTCATGAGGGAAGTGAACACCCGCATGGACCAAATCCCGGATGCACCACCAGTGCTGAAAGGATATGACTCAAAAAAATATACTCAGTTGCCATATAAACCAAGCACGGCACCAGAACTAATCTTGAAGCATTTTAAAATGCCCGACGTGCCAAAGTACGATGGAATTTCAGACCCTCAGGAGCATATTACGACCTATACAATGGCGGTGAAGTGAAACTATTTAGCTCCTCACGAAATTGAATGTGTTTTGCTAAAGAAATTTGGAGAGACTCTCACGAGGGGAGCCTTGACGTGGTATTCATTATAACCCGAGCATTCCATAGACTCCTTTGAGATGCTCGCAGATTCTTTCTTCGAGGCTCATGCCGGGGCCATAAAAGTACAGGCCCGAAAGGCCGACATATTCAGGATTGCGCAAGGAGAATCCGAGTTGCTACAAGAGTTCGTTACCCGATTTCGGAAGGAGAGAATGCTGCTCCCGGCGTCCCGGATGAATGGTCGGCTGAAGCATTCACCAAGGGACTGAATCCGAGAAGTTCAGATGCTTCCCAGAAACTGAAGGAAAGCCTGCTTGAGTTTCAAGCAACGACTTGGGCGGATGTCCACAATCGGTACAAATCAAAGATAAGGATCGAAGATGATTAGGTTGGCTTTCCATCGTCGACCAAAGGATGGGAGAAGAACAAAAAAAAATCAAAAGATGATTTCAACACGGATAGACGACCTTCGTGTGGACGGTTTTGCCCTACGAACGAACCGAAGGCCGCGGCAGAAGCTCTCGGATATCGGACAGGTTCGCCATCGATAGATGGACTGATTGCGGTCAGAACAATAGATCACTGCAGGATAATGAAGCGTCAGGGTCATGGGATCCTTCTTACCCCAAGCTATTAGAATACAATTTCAACGTCACCGTAGAGTTCTTGTCAGCCATGAGAAACATCAAAGAAGAACGGTTCCCAAAATCGATGAGATATGGTCCCAGCTAGAGGGATCCCAACTTGTGGTGTGAATACCACAAGATGAATGGCCACCGGACTCGGGACTGCCTACATCTCCGGGAAGAAGTGGCAATACTATTAAAGAATGGTCATCTCAGAGAATTCCTAAGTGACCGAGCTAAGAATAATTACGATCGTAACAACACGGAATCCTCGAAAGTTGAAGAAGATCCCCCGCGCCAGACGTTCAACATGAACTTCAGAGGGAACGAAATCAATGGAGTCACCTTCTCGGCAGCAGAAAAGACAAACGTATCAATAACCCATAGCAAGAGGCTCCGGGAAGTCGCCAAAGATAATATCACTTTCACGGAGGAGGACGCCGACGAATTGCTGCTGTAGACATGTAATTTTTTACCCTCCCCGAGATTTTACACTTTTTAGCGTTTAAATATTTAGTTTAGGTCTAATATCGCCATTTTAACTAGTTTTGACTCTTTTACTTTATTTTATCACAAAAATGAAAATTACAAAAATAGTTTCATCAATGTTTTGTAGTCATACTGTTTTACTAGGATTTTATTTTTATATAATCTTGAAAAAAATACCAAAATAGTCTCACAATACAATATTGTTTATTTTAATTAATTAAGATTAGTTTTATATTTTTATATTATAAATTTTATATAATTTTAGAAGGAAGGGTGAGTTTTGGGTTGGTTTATCCCATTTTAATGCGTTTTGTAGTCCATTTTTAGTCTTTGGCCCAATTTTAAGGCCCAATAAGACCTAGCCCAACTTGCCTTCCACTTCTTCTTCTTAAAAACAAAGACCCTAACCCTAGAGACTTCTTATATTTTGAGCCTGTTTTTGAGACTTTTAGGCGGTTTAAGAGTTTGTCTAGTCTTTTGTTATCATACTTCCTATGATGTATTTGAAGACCAAAAAAAATTATAAATGAAAATTCAAAAAGATTTTTTAGTTTATTTGTCCATTACTTTTCTAGAACTACGCTTGATCTGATTCATGAGGGACATGATACGTAGGCAACCTACATAGGGTTCGATCGAATCATTATTAAAAAAAAGAAAAGAAAAAACAGAGAATGAAGTTGTGGAACGTGAGAAATGAGAGGAAAGAAAAGAGCGATAATCAGAAAGAAAAGAGGGGGAAAGAAATAGAAAACCAAGCGGTGTTAGAAAGAAAAATGAAGAAGGAAATGGGGCAAGAAGAGTGGAATTGGGATGGCGCCATATGACCTTCGTACCCTCGAAGCCATTCTAGAGCCGTTAATTGTTGCTAGGGGCATTGCACGCAATGTGATATTTCTATTTGATAAATGCCCTAACGCTAACATGTTGGCTTTGTTTTGCTCCCCTTTGTTACTTTCATTGTTATCATAACAGAGGGTGGTTAGTTTGTGGCACTTTGGCGAGTCATCTGTACAACACAAGGTCAAAGAGCAAGGTAGACATGGCTAACAAAGACTTGGACACATGTGGAGTCGGAGTCTGAATTGAAAGAGGAGGTCCAAAGGTTGAAATAGCAGATGGCAGAAATGTATCAGTCTTGGATCAGGGGGCATCCTCCACCTTCATTGCCCACTAACTACACTGAAAACCCTACAACTATCCCACCACTATCACAAGCCCAGGTTCCCACTACCATTGACCTTTCCCCTCAACATGCACCGGGCTTTACCCCTTACCACAACTACCCTGGCTTCTCCTCCCAAACTTTCCATGCTCCACCAGCCAAAACAACCTCATACCCTGCTCCGATATCTGCTCCTATTTTTGTGGCCCCTCCACAAGCTACCCTCCACCGATCCTTTAGTGAGCCCGCGTTCCAAGCTCCAGATACCCAATACTATGTCCCAGAACCAACTTTCAAAGTCACGGATCCTTATTCCTACACCCCTCAGTTTGAACCTCCTGTTGAAACTGAGAAACCACACAAGAACGTGAAGCAGGATGATATATTTTGGAAAGTGAAAAGTTTAGAGCAATCTTTAAGAAACATGCAAGTGATAGGAAGCCAGGTGAGTGTGGCTTACAAAGATTTGTGCTTGTTTCCTGACGTCCAACTGCCTGGTGGGTTTAAAATGCCAAAGTTTGATTTGTATGACGGACATGGAGATCCTGTGGCCCATTTGAGAGGATTTTGCAGTAAGATGAGAGGTACCGGTGGGAAGGATGAACTATTAATGGCATATTTCAGCCAAAGTCTGAGGGCGCAGCTCTAGAATGGTACACCCGCGAGGACGCCTGCAGGTGGTACACATGGGACGATTTGGCTCAGGCTTTTGCTCAGCATTTTCAGTACAACAAAGATATTATCCAAGACTGCTCCTCCCTATCTGTGATGGAAAAGAAACCAAGGAAGGCTTTAGAGAGTTTTGGTTCAGATGGAACGAACAAGTTGCTCGGGTCAGTTCTCCGATTGGTAGAAAAGATGTTGCTGAGCCCCGCCAACGACAGGATCCAGTGGGCATTCCTGCTAAATGCTTTCAGCCTCAATACCAATCCCATAAATATCCTCATACTCCAGATAATCCTCATCAATGCTACTTTCCTCCAAAAAATCCCAAAAGTCATACCTCACCTTCCCAGTACTCTATCCACAGTGCACTGCCATGTGCTCCACACCCACGAAACCCGTAACGGCTTGCACAGCCTCCACAAATGTCTTACCACCTCTACAAGCATATCAACCACCTACCCGAAAAAGGTTTCAACTAAGGCCAGGGTACAAAATGAGAAGGCAACAACAAAGAGAAAAGTCTTTCACTCCTATTGGAGAATCATATCCTAGTCTATTCCAAAGGCTGAGGCAATTGGACATGTTGAAGCCGATTCAGATAAAAAGGTCGAACCCCCTTCCAAAGAATTTTGATTTTTCTCAAAGGTGCGCATATTGTTCTAATGCCCCGGGGCACAGCATAGAAAATGGTTGGCATCTGAAAAAGCAGTCCAGAAGCTTATTCATGCAGGTGACATTACCGTGCAAAATCCAAATGCAACAGATACTAGTCAAAGTCCATTGCATGTTCATAATGAGACGCATATGGTAGACATGATTTGTGTGGAAAAGGAATATGAGAACTTTTCTGAATCCCTTGGAGGGCCACTTACCGAAAAGTTTTCAGCGCTATCACTCTCGGTTCCAAAGGTTGATCTTAGGAACGAGTTGGCAAAAGGGACCCAAAAGCTATTTGCTAAGGTCAACGTGATGGAGACATGTGGAGGTTTTGGTAATATTGATGTGGAACTTTGTGGCTAAGATGTCGAGCTTGGTAATTGGAAAGACACTCCTATCTTGGCTAGCCAGGGAGGAGTTTTGGTGGTTTATTTTGTTGTCATTTTTGTTTTCCGAGTTATTTCAGGGTTGTAATCCAAATATTGTCTTGTGGCTCAAACCCTTCTTCTTCTTATTTTGCCTAGTTCGTTTAGTGGTAGTAACTCGTCTAGTGTTATCTAGGATTGTTCCAGGGTTGTAACCCATGTCTATTTTGGTTGTTTTGTTCAAACCTTTTTCACCATCTATCTAATACAATCTCCTGTTTTCTGTTAGTTCTAGTCAGTTTTTGTTTAGGTCACTTTTCTTTTTATAGTTGTTGACTCTAGTGACATGACATGCACGCATAATTCTCAGCCTGGTTTTGAAAGTTAGTCTAATCATGAAGCAATGGCACAGTTTTGAATATGATAAAAGGATGCGTTTGAGGAAACAAGTAAAGATTCACGCATTCTGAGATAACCTGAAGCTTGAATTGAGTGAAACTGAGGCAACTAGTCTGGGAAATCAAGAGGTTGATAAGAGCATACAACAAGGAAATGTCTCTCAAGCAATTTGAGGTAAATCAGTCAGTACTGAAATACATTCTGCCACATCAAGATATGGTTCAGTCAAGTCTGCTTCGAACTGGCAAGGGTCATTCATTGGGACAAAGGTATTGCCCACTGGCACTTTTTGGTTGTGTTGATGCCATCAATAGATACTATGTTTGATTTCTTTGTTTATCTTCAATTACATGTTTGTACTTGGAATTTTTAAAGTTTGGTATGACGAAGGCATTTTATTCTGCTACCTAAACACTTTTATCTTTTGCTACCCCTTTTGAGCCCTGATTTGTTTTGTTTCATACCCCTCTTTTGGAATCAAAGGTAGAGTCAGGAATTAGAAAAGAAAAAGAGAAAGAGAAAAAGAAGAAAAAGAAAAGAAAAGAGAAAACAAAAAGGAGAAAAGGAAAAAAAAGACAAGAAAGAAAAGGAAAAGAAAAAAAACAAAACAACAACTTTGTATTTGAACTACGTTCGACCTGATTCTTGTTACCTCAAGATACGTAGGCAGCCCTACGGTTCGGTCACACCAAATAAAATATTTCATAATCCCCCGAAGTCAATAGTGGGGCAGATTTACTTAGAAATCCCATAAAAAAAAATCCCCAGACTCCAAGAAACTGGGGCAAGTTTTAATGTTGCCAAAAGATCTGATTCCAAAAATTGTAATTTTGAACCCTTTCATCTTAAATTATTTTAAGCCTTCATGCCACCCTTTCTTTCTAACCTTGTCCAAAAGCCTACATTACGGTCTAAAGAAAGACCTTCCGACCAATCTTTGAGGATGCCAAATCAAGTGTGTGGTAAAAATATAGTCTTCTTGTATCATGGGTAATACCTTATTCTCAGCACAAAGAGAGAAAATGATAAAATGAGAGAGTCTTATCGGTGAAAACCCTCATGGGCACCGTAAGGCGACAGTGAGTTGAGAAAAAGAGCAAAATGAGAGAGGCTTGATGGTGAAAACCCTTCAAGGCACTGCAAGTCGAGTGAGGATTGTTGATTAAATAGGACAATTGGAGTGCTGAAGCCCAGTTTCACAACTTAGAGGCATAACAACAGTTGAAGATTAGACTCGCTTGACTGATCAGGGCGCTTAATCAAAAATGCATGTCATGGTCAGTGGAGATGGTGTCACGCCCCAAATTCGAGGGACATGACCGGCGCTCGACCGGGTAGCCCCAGTCAAGCGGACCTGGATGCCTTTCCTACCCCACATGTTAGCCCGCATTCTTTCATTACTTATTGGCCAAAAGAAATAACCATTTACAATTAAAAACACCTTTTTATTACAAAGCATACACACGGTACGTGATTTCTTAGCGTGGTTTACATTTTACATAGCCCAACATACAAGATACATATCACTTTAGTTCATGACCCACATTTTCTGTCTACGGAGCCTCTAACATTGAAAAAGGATGATACATTACTTGCCGGTAACAAGGCTCCGGCTATACCTTATACAAATATCAAGACAAGATCCCAAAACGAAGGCGGCATGAGCCACACAGGGCCTCGAAAGGAAAGGGGCTCACCAATTCAGCAGATGGAAAGTGATGAGGAGCTATGGTCAGTGGACTGGAGTACCTGCTATGGATCCACCTACAATCATAACACAAATGTACGCCACCCCGTGGACGAAAGGGGCGTCAGTACACGTGGAATTGTACTGGTATGTATAGAACTAACTTCGCCCAAAGTAACATACAAGACAT
>NW_017671987.1:207600-228550 GCF_001879085.1 Nicotiana attenuata
GGCAAAAGGGGCGTCAGTACACTGGAATTGTACTGGTATGTATGAACAAACTTTGCCCCAAGTAAACATCAAGACATAGACAAGTAAGTAACAGTAATAGAAACAACAATCAAATCCATAAGAAGGAACAATCAAGCCAAACAAGTTTTACAAACTCTCCTGTTTCCCCTTCCACATTTCCACATCAATAAATTTTGCATTTTTGCTCATATTTTCATTTCAACAGTGATTTCGATCACTTTCCACCCTTATTACCTCGGCCACCCTTATTACCTCGGCCACCCTTATCACCACAATCCACACCTTATTACTTCGTGTTGCAGCGCGCAACCCAATCCCACCGTACAGTTTCATTTCACAAACAATCACAACAACAACAATGAACAATTCACAAAGATCACAACAACACTTCTTAAGAAGTAGCAACAATATTTACAAGTATATCCATAACCGTTAATACTATTTCCGTCATATTCAACAATTCACAAGTGTTTTACGTTACAACAATACTTGTCCACGATAAGCCATAGATGTTACTATCACAATTATTCCAGTTGCATCACTCACAATTTCCTTCCGTCATTTATTTCTCAGCTAATACCACATATCATATTCGCAATCATGCCAATCACACGAATTTCACAATTTACCCACGTAGATGCCACATACCAAATGTTTGAACACCAACAAGGCGATTTTACAAAGTCAAGGTTAGCCATACATACCTGGAGCTGAATTCCTTTTTAATTTCTACTTCCAATTCACCAAATAATCTAGCAACGTCAATATAGTGCACAAATTAATACACATAACTTATTCAAGGTTCGAAATCACTACCCGAACATATTTAGGTTATTAACCCCTTCTTTGCACAAGTCTTTGCTCCCACCCAATTACTCCTACTAGATTTTAGGTTTTAATAGACATGCATGCACAATTTCAACCATAACTTTCAAGAATTAATGCATGAGACTCCCCCCCCCCCCCCCCTTAGTTTAAACCTGAAAATCAAGGAAAAAGGTTAGGGATTTTACCTGTAAGGATGGGGATGAGGACAATTACTTTGAATTTTCCTGGCCCGGATAGTTTTGAAGAACCAAATTGATGGAAATCGCTTTCTCTCTCTAGAACCCTCTCTTCCTCTCTCTTATTTTTGTTCAGAAGAATGTTAAAAATGAGGGGTTGGGGTGTTTTATTTCAAAGGGGTCGGGTTTTAAAAATTTAGAAAAATAGAAGCCCGAGCAAGATCTGCGGTCGCATTCTGCGATCGCAGAATCGAAATGCGGTCCGCAAATTGGACCGCAGAAGTGCCCCCAAAACTCTGAAGGGTCTGTTTGGGTCTGCGACAGGAATGCGGTCCGCATTCCTGTTGTGCGGTCGCATTTTGCACCGCAGAACTGACCTCCACAAATCCTTGAGGAATTTATGCGATGATTATGCGGTCCGCATATTGGTTATGCGATCGCATAATGGACCGCGTCTTCAATATCAATTTTGATAATTCTTCTGTTTCACTCTGCGGCAGAAATGCGGTCCGCATAACTGATCTGCGACCGCATTCTGGACCGCATAATGGCAATTTTCTGGAAAATTTTGACTCTTGGTTTTTAAGTGCAAAATCAGTAAAATATTACATATTCTCAACATATATACGGAAATTTTGACTCGACGAAGTGGTATGCCTTGAGTATAAATTTTACGGGGCCTTACAGATGGCCTTCAAATCAGATTAATTTCTACTTTGTTCTTTATCCTAGGTTGAAATATTTTCTTGTTAGATACCATCTTTTCTTGTTTTTCCTTATTTTGTTCCTCTTGTTTTGTTTGAGTCCCTTTTGAGTCTGTTTTTATCGAAACAGGTGAGAAATGACTTCAAAATTTGCTACCAACTATCCAATTGCACAAGCGGAATCTGGCCTAGCACATCAAGTAGCATAAGTCAGGGAAAAGTGGCATGCGCACTGATTTGATAACAATTGACGTGCTTTGGGAATTGGGATTCATACGAAATGCAAAGGTTCGGTAAATATCAATTCATGAGCAGAGTGCAACATATAGAGGATATTGGGCTCGAATGAATCGGAGGTGTTTTATGTGATAAGGGTTGACAGAAAATGGTTAGTCAATAACAGGCAAGGTCTCCCAAGTTGAAGTCCAAGTTGATCATGACAAGTGCAAGAGAAATCGCCCTCGTAGTCAAGGCTACAAACTAACCACCAAAATTTAAACTCACAAGTCTTCTTTGTCTGAAACAGGGATGAAGGCTATATTCATATCAAAGCTAGGAGCTTGAATTTTTCAGGTGTAATGCCCTAATTCTGCTGAGAAGATCACACATCACCCCTAGGAGACGCATTTCCCTGGTCTGGGTCTTTCAAGTTATATTTTTGTTTTAGGAGACGCACTTCCTAAATAGAAGTTTCACCCCTAGGAGACGCACTTCCTAGTCTGGGTCTTTCAAGTTACTTTTTTGTTTTAGGGGACGCACTTCCTAAATTGAGATTTTATCCCTAGGGGACGCCCTTCCTAGTTTAGGGTCATTTAAGTTCATTCCTAGGAGACGCACTTCCTAGTTTGAGTCATTGAAGTTTCACCCCTAGGAGATGCACTTCCTAGTCCGGGTCTTTCAAGTTATATATTTTTTTTAGGAGACGCACTTCCTAAATTGAGATTTTACCCCTAGGAGAGGCACTTCCTCGTTTGGTTCATTCAAGTTTCATCCGTAGGAGATACACTTCCTAGTTTGAGTCATTTGAGTTTTATCCTTAGGAGACGCACTTCCTAGTTTGGTTCATTCAAGTTTCATCCTTAGGAGACACACTTCCTAGTTTGAATCATTTGAGTTCATCCCTAGGAGACGCACATCCTAGTCAATTCTTTAGTTTTACTCTCATCATTGCATCAATAACCTAAGTGATTTACAGTTTTGCTAACAACTCACAAATCTTCCTAGTGCAAACTGGGACAGAAAAATTTGTTTGTTTTGTTGTTTTGATTGCAGGCACCCACCTGGAGAACGAGGGAAGTCATTTCAGAATTCAATTCAAGTTAGAAGTAGCAGAAGCTCGCCTCAAGAATGCGAGTCGACAGTCCGAGATGACCAAAAGAAGAAGTCTCAATCCAGAAAAAAAAAAGTAAATCCAAATGCAGAAGTAGGTGAAAGATGTGAACTGCTCAAGACATGGTTGAAGTTATGAGCACTGCATGTCCGGTCTTGATCCAAAGAAGTCGTGGAAGAATGAATCAGCACCTACAGCTGGCAAGCATCAAGGTTCAAATCAAAAAGTCTGCATGAAGAACCATTCAAGACTCAAGATCAAGCTTCAGTAGACTTATAGATAGGGATCTTGTAACTCATAGCTGATATGCTTGCTTAGATCTTTTAGATTTTGATTTGATGTAATAACAGGACCGCGGACCGGAACCTCGACGGCACCTCAATCGGCTCTCCACCTCGGTACACTCCGTCACTCTTCCTACTTCTGAACTACACGTGGCCTGATTCCTTTATAGCCTAGGATATGTAGGCAGCTCAGATACCAGGGCTCGATCACATTCTCCTTTCTTTTAGTTTTTGGTCTCTCTAAATAAGGGTCGGGTCAAAAAACCTGTCTCGACGTTCTTCGTCTGAAAACTTTTCGTGTTTCCATTAAAAGAGGGGCAGTTGTAGACATGTAATTTTTTACCCTCCCTGAGATTTTACACTTTTTAGCGTTTAAATATTTAGTTTAGGTCTAATATCGCCATCTTAACTAGTTTTGACTCTTTTACTTTATTGTATCACAAATATAAATATTACCAAAATAGTTTCATTAATGTTTTGTAGTCATACTATTTTACTAGGATTTTTATTTTTATATAATCTTGAAAAAAATACCAAAATAGTCTGACAATATAATATTGTTTATTTTAATTAATTAAGATTAGTTTTATATTTTTATATTATAAATTTTAT
This sequence comes from Nicotiana attenuata, assembly GCF_001879085.1. Lineage (NCBI taxonomy): Eukaryota > Viridiplantae > Streptophyta > Magnoliopsida > Solanales > Solanaceae > Nicotiana > Nicotiana attenuata. The sequence goes on from NW_017671987.1 coordinate 211,556, forward strand.
ATAATTTTAGAAGGAAGAGTGAGTTTTGGGTTGGTTTATCCCATTTTAATGAATTTTTTAGTCCATATTTAGTCTTTGGCCCAATTTTAAGGCCCAATAAGACCTAGCCCAACTTGTCTTCCTCTTCTTCTTCTTATAAAAAAGACCCTAACCCTAGAGAACCTCCCCCCCCACCCGCCGTTTCCCTTTTCCTTCTTCACAACCAAAACCAAAAAAAAAACCTAGGAACCAAGAAGTCAGCCGCCGGCCAGATCTCCTCTCAACACCACCAGAACCGCCGCCGCCTTCTTCCGCCGCTGCCCTCCAAGCCACCATCCAGCGGCTGCTGCTTCTTCACCTCACCCCAAACGACCCCATCTCCACCTCCATTCTGCCACCCTTAACCCCAAAACTCGCCGAGCCAACCCCACACACAGTAGGAAAAGCGGGATTTTGGGGGAAGAGGAATCACGTTTTTGTTGTTGGGGATTGAAACGAAAAGGCAAATCACGAACAGAATAACCAAGACGGAGGAGGATTTGGAGTCAAAAGAAAACGGAAAAATAGAACATTAGCTCTGGAACGCAGTGAAAGATACAATAAGAGGGAAACCGAAAAAAATGAAGTAGGATTTGACGAGGAGCAATTTTCCAGCGATATGCATGTTTTTCGGTGACCGCTATACTTGGTTTCTTTGGGATTCGACCACACTTGTTAGGAGGAAATGTTGTCTATTGGTTGTTTATTTTGCTGGCCGTAAAAGTGAACTCAATCCACTCCTAATTCGAGTTTTTCGATGCCGATTTATGGTTCCGTTGAGGTCGCCAAATCCCTGTCTACTGTTCCGATTGTGGTCATTTTCCAGTTTGTCTTCTGACTTGCAGCCTTGAATTCAATAAAAGTTCCAACTCTTGCTCTATTTCTCTAATCTCTTTTGGGTTGCTGTATGATCTTATAAATGGTTTGAATTTGAAATTGAATGTGTTATCTGTTGTTGGTTGTCCAAAGTACTTTGATGCCATGAATCTGAAATTTAGTAGTTTGGATTAATTCTCTCGGTTATCTATTATTGTTGATAAGATCTATATCAAAAAAATAGTAAGAGTGCAAAATAAGCTGAATGTGTCGTGGGATTTGGGGCAAAAAAAACTAGAAGTGTTATGGCCTTAAAATCGTTCTTGTTGTTTTAACTTTATTTGTTTTAAAGTCGCTAGGAGCATGCTTAGGCCGACAATACTTGGGTAGGCAAACTTTAGGATTTTTGTTAGTTTTGAGGCGAGAGGTTGTTCCCTTAGTTAAATTTATCCGGGGAATGCCATGAAGGATTTGTACATATTTTTATCCGGGGTATGCCCCTTGTATCATGTATTTGGAGGCCATGACGAACTTCGGAAAAGTGTAGTATATATTAGTATTTAGGATTTTACTTTATTTTCTTATTTTGTTTTCTTTTGGTTAGGTGGGGGCGACCTCGAGCCTCTAGTGTGTTTTATTTTTCTTTTCTGTGTTTTTACCTCAATTTGAATATTTTAAAAGCCAACTAGATCGAGTACACAACCGTGACTTTCACAGGACTCGGGGAGTGCCTAACACCTTCTCCCCGAGTCAAATGAACCCCCTTACCCAATTCTCTAGTACATACTTAGTTTTGGAGTCCAAAGTGTTTTAAAAGGAAAATCATTTATAATAAAAAAACGGTGACCTGGCACAACGAAACCAATGTTAGGTGGCGACTGTAAAAAATCCTTTTGAACACAATTTTATCACTTTTTAATTAAAATCCTTTTTGAGCTTTACAAATCCTTTTATTACTTTTAAGAGGGTTAAGTGAGGGAAAAAAGGGGGGTTGTGACAGCTGCTACCACACAACGGCGCATGTGTAGTTTCTTTAAATGTGCTAGATTTTAAAGTTTAACGTGTTCTAGTGGATCTAGGAAGTTCGGCTAATATCATGCAATGGAGACTATTGGAGCAAACTTAACTCACCGGAAGCATTATTCCGGCCACAGAACTCGCCAGATTTAACCTCATGAGAGTGACAACCCGGTGAGAGATTTTGATTCCCACAAATGCGGAAGGGGTAATGAAAACAACTCTTTTCTAAGTGGTAGATGGTGATATGGGATATAACATTATTCTGGGAAGACCATGGTTGCATGAGATGAAAGTTGTACCATCAACATATCATCAATTGCTGAAGTTTCCAACGCCCGAAGGGGTTAAACAGATAAGGGGTGACCAACCGGCGGCAAGGGAGATGAACGCAATTTTGGTCTCCAGTAGCAAAGGAAAGGGACACGCGGCATAGCACCTACCAAAATCGGCGCCTGCTCCTGAACTAGATGAAGTTAGCCCGGGGCAGAAACGTTAGAATATTATCAGGTGCTGAGGTATTTCCAGGATCCAGAAGAGACGAATGCAATGAAATCCACAGCGAAAGAGCTTGAGCAAGTTGCATTGTTCGAAGAATTCCTAGAAAGGAAATTCAACTTGGGGACAGAACTACACCCCGAACTCAGGTCTGGCTTTATTGAATTTCTTAAAGTTAATGCCGATTGTTTTGAATGGTCGCATGCGGATATGACAGGTATCCCGATGGAGGTAGCCGTACACAAGTTAAGTATGGACCCCAACGTACCTTTGGTAAGACAAAAGAAACGGTATATTGCGGAAGTCAGGAATAAATTCGTCAAAGAGGAGGTAAAATTTTATGTTAGCAAAATTTTAACGAGAGAAGAAAATTGCTACCCACATTTGGAGAAACTGGCCTTAGCTCTCGTAGTCACCGCTCGGAAGCTGAGGCCCTACTTCCAATGTCACCCGATAGCCATGGTGACCACTTTCCCTTTGCGGAACATCCTTCAAAACCTGAGCTCTCGTGTAGATTGGCCAAATGGGCCATCGAAATGAGTGAGTTTGACATAGAATATAAACCAAGGACTTCAATTAAGTCCCAAGCCTTGGCTGACTTTGTGGCCGATTTTAGTACGGGATTGTTGGCTTTGGCAACCAAAGAGGCAGTAATGGTGTCAGAATCGACATCAGGTGTTTGGACCTTATTTACGAATGGAGCTTCCAACCCAAAAAGGTCCAGGCTTGGTATAGTATTAACCACGCCTTCGGGGGAAACCCTAAGGAAAGCCATTAGAATGGCCCCTTTAACTAACAATGAAGCAGAGCATAAAGCTTTGATTGCAGGACTCGAACTGGCCCGGGAACTTGACTCCAAGGTCATCAAAATCAAATGCGACTCATAGCTGGTGGTAAATCAGGTCTACAGGATCTTCGAAACCAAAGAGGAGCGCATGCAACAATACGTGGTGAAGGTCCAGGCTCTGTTGGCGCGATTGCGGGAGTGGTCAATTACCCATATCCTGAGGGAAGGTAACGCAGAAGCAGATGCATTAGCTAACCTTGGATCATCGACGGAAATAAGGGGATCAGAGTCCGGGAAAGTAGTACAACTGATAAACTCAGTCCTGGATACAAATGGTTACAATGAGGTAAATGTGACTAATTTGGTCTCGGACTGGAGGAATGAAATCATCTATTATCTCGACCACGGGAAGCTACTCGAAGAACCCAAAGCATCCCGGACGCCGCGCGCCAAAGCAGCACGATATAGCTTTCCAAGGCCCGCTGGCCCGATGCTTAGGGGCATCCGAAGCTAACTATGTCATGAGAGAAGTCCACGAAGGGATATGCGGCGACTATTCGGGAGCAGATTCCTTAGTATTGAAGTTGGTAAAGGAAGGATATTATTGGCCCCGCATGGAACAAGATGCCAAAGAATTCGTACCAAAATGTGATAAGTGCCAACACTACACACCACTGATGCATCAACCAACAGAACCATTATATTCGATTCTGTCCCCGTGGCTATTCATGAAGTGGGGGATGGACATCGTCGGACCATTGCCACCGGCTCCCGGAAAGGTAAGCTTTTTTTTCATTTTGACTGACCATTTTTCTAAATGGGTGGAAGCAGGTCCTTATCAGAAGATCGGCGAGAGCGAAATGGTGGATTTCTTGTGAGAAAATATAATTTGTAGGTTCAAAATACCAAAAGAGATAGCGTGCAATAATGGGCCACAATTTATTGGTGCAAAAGTTACAAAGTTCCTCGAATATTTAAAAATAAAGAGGATCACATCTTCACCCTATCATCCGAGCGCATACGGTCAAGCGGAGTCAACGAACAAAGTGATTATACAAAACCTCAAGAAAAGGTTGGAAGCAGCTTGATGTCGCCCAAACTCACACCAAGATTATAGGTAGTGAGGCGGTCGAAGCAATAATAAATCCCAACACAGGTCGGGGTCGAATCCACAGGGAGTTAGAATTTGGGATTAGGTATATAACTAGAGTAAATGTATGATGTGCCTTAGATTTCACTTCCACATATTCATTGGTTGTTTCTATTTCTACTTTTAGCTAATGATTGCAATTAATAAACTAGAAGACTATGTTTTTGGTTTTGGTTGTTTTTCAAATGGTAAAGGATCTAGGATCGTGACTTCCACCTAGGTGGCTACCTAATGAGTTGTAAACTATAGGGCTAGTTTGATTAATCAGGATCGCAATATAGAAATCACACGCAATTTCTCACTCTATACCTCTAGGTAGTTTGAGTGATTTTGCCCAATTTGGCTTTCTCATGCCCAAATGGGTATTGCACAAATCAAGTGATATATGCTCAAGTCGGATATTACTATCTCTAGATTTGACCCTTTAATTTGGGGCTATCAATTTCTTGAATTCACCCCAATTCCTTGTTAGCCAAGTTTTCTCCAATTAGTCTCTCTTTCTCAAGCAAATACTAGGTCAAATAGGCATGAATCAATGTTTGCAACCATTAATTCTAGAATTTAAGCATAAACAAGGTTAAATATCACTAACCCAATCACAAACAGGCCCTAAAATTAAATACCCATTAAGTACCCACATTAGGGTTGAGCCACAACCCTAGCTAAAGATTTAGCTACTCATGAAAAATAAAGAAATACAAGAATATTAATATAGAATGCATAATAATTGATTAGACAAAGAAAATTTATTGTTTAGAAGTTAATCTAGTACAAAATTACTCAAAGAAGTAAAGAAAACGGCTCAGGTGCACCTCTGCAAACTAAACTTAACCTAAAAATGACAAAAAGTTCTATTTACACTAAGCTGACAATATCTGACAAAAATACCCCTGCAAAGGTTGTGCGGCTGCATAATTCTAGCGCGGTCCGCACAATGGGCTTCTGCGGCCGCTCAATTATCGTGCGGTCCGCAGTCGTTGGAATTTGGGCTTGGCACTTCAGGCTTCTGTGGTCTGTATAAAAGTGGGTGCGGCCGCACAAAAGTGAAACGGTCCGCACTCCTTTACTTTCCAGCTCTCTAAATCTTAAATCTTCGGACCGCATAATAATGGATGTGGCCGCACTTGATCTCCAATGGCCGCATAATTTCAGTGCGGTCCGCACTCCCTGAGCTGGCCAAAACACCACTCTCTGAATCTCCCTTCTGCGGCCGCACTAGAGTTATGCGGTCCAAACTGCTAGCCGTTTTGCCCAGTTTTGGTTCTTGTTCACTTTTGAATCCTTTATGAGTTGATTTTGACTTATTTGGCTCGTTTCCCAATATTCCTGCAAGTAAGCACATTTCGTTAGTTTCCGGGAATACCTTTATGCATTTTTGAGCTAAAACGCAAGTAAAAGAGAGAAAACAAGCAGTCCAAATCCCTACTTATCACAGCTAAAGGTAATTGGCCCAAGGAGTTACCCGGAGTTTTATGGGCATACCGAACAACGGCCAAATCGAGCACAGGAGAAACCCCCTTTTCCCTTGTGTACGGTACATAAGTTTTAAACCCGGTGGAAGTAGGGGAACCCACCTTGAGATATTTCATAGCATATGAAGAATCAAACAACGAAGCAATGTTAGTCAACTTGGAGCTACTCGATGAGCGCAGGGACTTGGCGCATGTAAGAATGGAGCCCAAAAGCAGAGAATGGAGCGGTATTATAATCGAAGAGCCAACCTCCATTATTTCGAAGTAGGAGACTTGGTCCTAAGGAAAGTAACTCAAAACACTCGGGATCACAATGCACGGAAACTAGGTCCAACATGGGAAGGCCCCTGTCACCGGAAAAGGTTCGTATGAATTGGAGAACCAAGGTGGAGAAAAATTTCCCAACAACTGGAACGTGGAACACCTCAAAAGATATTATTGCTGATGAATATTATCTGAGCGGAAAGTATGCGCTGAACTATTTTTCCCTTCGTTCAGTTTTTGTCCAAATTAGATTTTTCTGGTAAGGTTTTTAACGAGGCAGCAACAAAAAGCATACTATGAAGAAAGCTTCAAAAAGAGATATAAGACCTTTAATAGCAAGGCACACAAGCAAAGATCCACTCCGGAACGGTTAGATAATCTTTGGCTCTATAGCAAAATTCCCACCGGGAAATTAAGTTTGTTATAGGACAAAGGTTACCTGACCGTTCATAAGTGCAAACCATTAAAGGATTGTTAGATAGTCTTTTGCTCGATAGCATAAATTTCTAAGGGGAAGCGAAGTTTGTTATTGAGATGGATTGTTAGATAGTCTTTTGCTCGATAGCACAAATTCCTAAGGGGAAGCGAAGTTTGTTATCGAGCATAAGATCGTCTAGCAATTCACTAAAGGGGTCCTCGAAGGTGCAAAACTTCCAGTGTTCCAATTCGCATTCTTCACATTCGAACATTGCCGGGGAATGATATGAGGATAAGGCAATAATGACTTCCACATCGACCCTAGAAAGAAAACTAGAAACATAGTTGTATCATCGGGACCAGGGACTGCGCCGCCAGTCCCGTAGAAATAAGTTGTACAAATTAGCCACAAGTAATGGCAATTTCTTTTTAGCATAGCAAATGCCTATGTACTTTTTGAAATTGGAAGGAATAAATCGAAGTCCTTTTGTTTCTATCTTGTTTCTTGTCTGAACGATGAATTAACTTTGTCATCTTAAGCAAGTACTTCAAATGCTAGTGCCGTAATGAACAGGAGACGTCCTGTTCAAGAGAACCGTAAACATAAGAGGGACCTATATTATAAAAACCCTCACATTAAAGGGTTGATTTTGGAAGAACTTATGCCTGGAATCAAAATGCCTTCGGGGAAAAATACACCCGAAGCCTTGCACAAAAAGACGCAAAAAGCAAACTTGTGCAAATACTTAACCCTCACGATAAAGGGTTGATTTCTGACGAGTTTGTGCCCGAAATACAAATGCTTTTGGCGAAAAGAATACACCCAAGGTCTGGCATAATCAGATGCAAACAGGAAAACTTGCGCAAAACTCTTAAGCATAAAGAAGAGAATGCAAAGATTAAAACTTGCATAAATAATCAAACGAAAGAAAGGCTCAAACAATACTTGAGCAAAAATAAGAAAAAAAACATTTTTATTTACAGTCACATGCCAAAACGGCACAGATACAAGAATTGAAAAAAGAAAAGAAAAGCTAAACTGCAGTATCACCAGAACCCGGAGGAAGAGAAGTGTCTGCGCCCCCGGGAAAAGTAGGTGGATCTGCCGATGGCTCAACATTTTGGTCTTCACCAGTTTGGTCTTCAAAATCATCATCCTCCAATTCTTTTTCGATTCCCGAGAACTCGGAACCGGAACCAGAAGGACCAGGAGCATCAGGCCCCACCGGGAGACCACTTTTAGCAGCAACCTCAAGCTACCGGGCCTTAGCAATTTTAGCATCAAAGTCAATGATACCAACTTTGGACTCTTCCAAGGTTTTTCTCTTCATGTTGTACATAGCGTAAGTTTTCTCAACAATGAGGGAAGCCTCTCGGCGCTTGAGTTCTTCTTTGAGTCGGGTTACCTTGGCAGAAAGACTTTCTAGGGCGGATCTAATAGATTTGAGGCTAACATCAAGGTCGCAGATAGTAGAGCTGAAAATTCTATTATGCTTAACGGTCCTCTTATGCTTCTCCTCCAGCTGGGCATATTTCACCCCCGCAGCAGCAAGCTCTTCAGCCTTGGAACTCAAGGCTGCCTCCAAGTTATTTAGCCTCTCAGCGGAGGTAGCCTCACGATCGGATACAGCAAGAATGACATTATGGACTTTAACCCATTTAGCCCTAGCCTCTTCAAATTGGGCCCTCAACGGGGAAATCTCTTGGCTAAGGGTCTCCACTTCCTACAAACGAGTTCCAACATAATAGCCTCGGCAACTTTAGTCTCCAACTCCGAAAGGCAAATAACGGCTTGGTCCCGTTTAACCAAAAGTTGATCCTGCTCGGAGATAAGTTCCTCCTTTTCCCTAATCAACCTTTGAAGGCCCTCGGAAGCAAGAAAATTGGCCTACAAAGTGAGAAAAGCAAACTCAGGATGTGTTTAAGCAAAAAATAGGAGAAACAACAAAAGAAGCAAAGAATATACCGCTGCAGCGTTGTGCATGGCATTTTTCAACAAGCACTCTCCCGAGAGATCCTAGATCTTTTCCCAATCCTTCTCTGAAGCCAAAGGCTTCAGGTAATTAGAAAGCTCCACCGGCCGGGATAGTAAGCTGCATCCGGTGGAGAGCCAAAGCGTGACATTCCTCCTCCCCTGTGGATCTTCAGAAGGGGAAACATAATTTTTCCCCAAATTCCCATGAACTGGGGAATGAGGAAAAGGAACATCTCCTTCATGATCAAGTGCGGCCGGTGGAGATGGTGTGGCAGTTGCTGGTGGAAGAGCTGGGGAAGATGGAGATGAAGCGGATGGCGGTGAATGAGAAGCAACTGCGATAAATACAGTAATGGTTGTTGGATGCTCGCCAACCAAAGACGGGAGGGACTCCGTACTCAGCCCCGTAGTACCGTGCCCAGCAATTGGGGCTCGGAAGTGGGAGTTGGCATTTTCTACCAAATCAAACTCCCCCCAAAGTGCCGAGACATCGTCCTCGGTTGGTGTAACAAACTCAACGGATTGAGCATTCTATTAAGTTGATGAGGATCGTCGCCCTCTGTGTAGAGAAGCTCCATCATCGTCGATCATCACGGTGTCTATGACCGGCCTGGGAGGAGGGCTAGTGATCACAACTCTGGAGACGACTCGAAGACAATAGCCTTCGCCCTCTTATTCTTTTCCCCGGCCGCGGAAGAACGCCTTCTTTTTGGTTGCTTGTTCTCCGGCCGAGGACTCCATAATGAAACACTTGTGCCCGAAGCAGGCCTGGAGACACCTGTTCGAGTGAGCGCCGCCTGAAGCAGCCTCGCCACTTTAGCAGTCTTCGCCCTCTTATTCTTTTCCCCGGCCGCGGAAGAACGCCTTTTTTTTGGTTGCTTATTCTCTGGCCGGGGACTCCGTAGTGAAACACTTATGCCAAAACCAGGCCCGGGGACACCAATTCGAGTGAGCGCTGCCTGAAGCAGCCTCGCCGCTTTAGCAGGATCAGCCAAAACATCCTCCTCGGGAACATCAATTGAGCCCGCGGGTAGACCTGATTTTAAGGAAAAGATAGAAGGGATCAATCGATTTCCTCACATAAAAAGCTGAAACAAGGATAGTCTGAATTACCATGATTTTTGGCCTTCCATCCGTATTTGATGGACAATTCTTTCCATGTACAGGTCTCGGGTGTAGTGACGTCCAAGATCTTTTGGACCCACTGTCCCAAGACTTCAACTATAGGAGGAATCCATCGAGTTACTGAAACGAGCGTAGAATGAAGGATCAATACAAATATGGAAAAATCCCTAATCAACTGAATATTAAACAAAAAGCTTACGAGTACAGTTCCACGCCTCCGGAAAGGATGAAACTATTGTCGGAATGATGTCATCAGTAGAAACTGCAACAAATCATTCCATCCACCCACGGTCGTTGTCATTATCCATGCTAGACAACAGGACATGATGGGTGCATTTGCTGAAATTTATCATTCCACCACGGAAGAATTTTGGGGAATAAAGATTCATCACATGAGCTAAAGATAGCTCATCTCCCGTCTCCTGGCACAGAAGCCGAAGACAAGGAATCGTTCTCCACATAGAAGGACTTACTTGTGCCAAACACACTTGGTAGCGGAGGTAAAACTCCGCAATGACAGAGTCAAGCTCTCCACTTAAGGAAAATGATGTTTTATACTTCAATACCACACAAGAGGTGAGGTGATTTGTGTGGTACCCAATTTTTGCTTAACTTGAATATAGAAGGACCTGGTTCTTCTATGTGTTCCAACTACTACTGTTGCAGAATAATAAGTACAGAAAATAAAGAACACAGAGATTTTACATGGAAAACACCTAACTCAAAAGGTAAAAAAAAACCACGACCTACCTTCCAGTAGGATTTTCCCATACTCTCCACTAAAATCACTAAGCCAAAAACTGTATTTACAAATACTCTTTTGTAAACCTAGGATTAACTCTAATCCCGTTGTGGCACACAACCTCAACTGTTGCGACAACTTCAAGTTAACTCTAACTTGAAAACTCTAAGTACCTAATACAATTGCTTCTATAAAAGCTGAAAGGTACAATGTAAAATCACCTACTACAATTGAACTAGAATAAAAGATAGACACTTGGAACTGGTTCTTCTTTCTGGTTCAAGTAGCTTCAGGATTGCACGCTTGAATCACACATAAATTGCTTGCAAAATCGCCTTGCTATTTTGCTCTCAATTTACGTTTAACTTCTGCTTATATGCATTACCTGTAAAAGAGAACAACACTGATATCTAAGGAGTTAGTAATTTGAGATTAACTAGGATACAGATGCTACTCTTCCATGGTGGAAGAGTTCTAATTGATCTCATACTCTAACTCTATCCTTTTCCTAAACCGTGTTCTCTTTGTGTAAGGAGTCTTTCTCCTTATCCAATATGCAATCTTTTTGATCACGATCAGGAGATATCACTTCTGATAAGTTATATTTATCTCCTTCACGTGCATCTCACATGTTTGGGTTGATCACAACTGTGCTTCACAAGATGGACCTGGTCCATGTCTGAGTTCTTTTGTCAGTCTTCAAAACTTCACATTTACTTGGACCGACAAATTCACCCTTTTTGATGATGACAAACTCTGTGCTTTTCACTCACTAAGGCCCTATAAGTACTCAGCTTATTCATCAATACAAAGTTTAAAAAAATTCATTTATCATCAAGGACCAGGTTAATTAGGTTATAAACATCACATATTCAAAATATGTAAAGCACAATATCTCTCTCTTCCCCCTTTTGGCATCATCGAAAAGTTTCATAAATAAAGTGTGAGTCCCAGATTTTAATAAGTACTCATAGCCACTGGGGCAACTGCAAGTGCAATCATGGATTAATCATCAGTAATCAGGCAAACATATTTAAACTATCAAGGAAATAGTAACAGTCAACAAGAGAAAAAACAGTAGATATCATTGATAGAAGATATGTTGCTACCACAATCCACAAACAGAAAGAAAAAATATTAAAAAAACATGAGCAAAAAGAAAGAGAAATCCCTAATCTGGGTCACTGATGGTACTAGACAGGTTCAGGAGATAAAAGCTAGAATTGCTAAGGCTTGGGGGAGCTAGAGGGTTTGTTTTGGGCTTGGAAAAGATTCAGCATATTGTGAAGAATCCCATCATTCTTCTCCTTTTCCTTGGTAAGCTCAGTTCTGAGAGCATCCCTCTCAGATTCAACCTCTACTACGCAAGCCTTCAGCCTAGCAATCTCAGCATCCTTGGCCTCACTTTCCTGAACTAGAGCCCCGACTTTACTATTGATAGGTGTCTTCTTGGATGAACCAGGTTCATTTGGAATGGCATTGACTAGATAGTCACAAGCAATCAAAGTATTAATGCCAAAGTAGTCCTTGCTTGTGGCCATCTCCCACTTCTTCAGAGGCACCTTGCACCGATCCAGAACAGTAGTCAGAATAAATCCATAGGGGTGGCATGGGCCTTGGAGCCATTGATAACCTTGTCTAGTAACATGATGATGAATGCAGGCCAGTTAATTTGCCTTCCACTTTCAAGGCACTCCATCAAAACTAAGTCCATATAGTTAGCAATGTGCCTTCTTTCCTGCCTGGGCAGTAGGCACTTGTTGACAAACTTAAAGAGGACTTTGTGCTGTGGCTTCATTTCACTCTTGTGCACAAATTTGGCCTCATTCACTTCTTCAACATCACAAAATCGCCTAGTGATTTCAAGAGCAGGAGGAAGGGAATCCAGACTTGGCCATCTTTGCCTAGTGTAGTCATCATATCCCTCAGCAGGGATGTCAAGAATCTCTCCCAGCTTTTGTGCATCAAAAGTCACTTGAACTCCTTTTACTTGGCTGGTTACTATGCCATCTTTGACTTCTGCATTGGCCATGAATTCAATGATTTCATTCCTAGCTAGCCGTCCATCCATCTGAAGGACCATGTCCTTCCAGCCCTGAACAGCTAGGGCATCAACCAAACGAACCATTCCTGGTTCCACCAAGTCTGCCAGCAATCTTCCCTTCAAAAATTTTCTTTTGCCAAACTTGGCCAGCTTATCTTTTTCACCATCAGACTCACTCTCTTCTTCACCACTCCATTCCTCATCTTCAAAAACTCAAACTTGTTTAGTTTTCACTGCAGACCTTGTCCTCTTGGCCAATAAAGGTTTAGCAGCCTAAATCACAGATGAAGACTTCTTGGAAGAGATCTTGGTCTTTTGGGGCCTGGGGGTCTGAACCTCCATTGTTGTATGTCCTCCTGATGGACCTGTTCCATCTCCTCAATATCAACAGCATCAGAGGACTCTGCAACCTTACCTTTTCCTTTATCCATCCTCTTTTTCTTACTTTCAGCCAAAGCCTTTTGAAATTCACTCTCAACCTGTTTCACTCTACTTCGTGTGGCTCTTCCCTTTGGCAAAGGAATTTCAATAGTTGTTGGGGAGGAAGCCTTTCGTTTCTTGGAAGGTTTTGCAATGCTTGGGGCTTTTGGTGTTGGAGTTCTCCTTTTCTTTGGATCATAACTAGCACCTACCTTTTTCAGAAGGTCTGCTAGGGTCTCCTCAATTGATGAACCAGGTTCATCTGCCTGTGAACTTAGATTAACCAACCCTTCAGCAGCCTCCCCTGAACCACTTCCCCTTGACTTCTTACCACTTTCTTCCACAGTTGCCTGTTCAACCCCACAGATAGCTGGTATCGGCAATTCAGAAGTGGGTGAAGAACCAGCCACTCCTTTCCTTTTTTCCCTCACATCACCACATACACCCTCTCTCTCTTTTTCTTTTTCAATTTCCTTTTTACCTCCTCCCCTTCCCAATTTAGGCATTTCCACATCCCTGATAGGCCCAACCAAAACAAACGTATTTTCTAAATTTTCAGCCAAAGCAGAACTTACCTTAGAAGGGGAGTTTTGAGCCTTCTCAGAGTCAGAAGACCCAAGTCCTTCCCCCTCACTAGCAGATTTGAATGAATCGTCTGAGTTCTCAGAATCTTGGTCTTGGGCAGCCTTCAATTATGCGTTTAATCTCTTTGACAATGCACCTGAGGCTATAGTTTTTTGGGCTAGCATTTTGACACGTCTTTTCTTAGGTTGGGGATTTGTACTGGGTGGAGAAGGCGTGGAGGAGCCAGAAGGGGATGGTGGTGGAGGAGTCCTTGGATTATCTTGAGGGTTCGACATTGTAACTGATGGCTTGAGAGAGTTTGTGAGTTAGGCTTTTGGAGAAGAAAACAATTTAGAGTGAAGAAGGATTTTTGACAGTTTGGAATAATGAGGGTGGCAGTAGGTAATAATGGGTATTTAAAGAGAAAGACTTATTTAATGGCTAACGGTAGCTTTCAGCAGTCAATTAGAGGTCTAATCAACCTGAAATTGCAGGTTGAACGAACGGTTAAGCTTCTCTAGATTTTAGGCATTTTTTGTGGTGAGAATTCTAATAGGGACGGAACTGGTTCAAAATCAAACGGATAGGATTTTCTGATGTTTTGAACATAAGTAGGACTCTGCTCATGATTTAAATATTTATATTTCTAATTGTGCAGAGTATGAAAAATATACCTTGTCGTTCAGATGAACCAATACTGATGAACCAGGTTCTTCATTTAGAATTCTCTTGATCATGCCTCAATTTACCAAAATAGAGAAAATTTTGTTAGAGATCAGTGAGTCATATCAACACATGTCACAGGAGTATACTATTTACAGTATGAAGATGAGTAAAAATTAATCTAGATATTAACACAAGTTCCAGATTCCTTAGCCAATTTTTTTTTGTCATTGTTCAATTTTTTTTTCATTGTGCATTCTGAACTGGTCCCATTAGGTGATCTTAATCATCCCTAATTCTAACCTGTTCCTTTCAAAGCTTTCTCTACTCAGTGCTTTAGTAAAGATGTCAGCAATTTATTTATCAGTAGCACAGAATTCTATAGTAATCAATCCTTTCTCACAGTTGTCCCTTAAGAAGTGATGTCTAACATCTATGTGCTTATTCCTCTTATGATGAACTGGGTTCTTTGTCATACTTATAGCACTAGTGTTATCACAAAAGATAGGGATGCAACCAACTTCAATGCCAAAATCTATCATCTGCCGTTTAATCCACAGCAGGTGAGCACAACAAGAGGCAGCAGCAACATATTCAGCCTCAGCAGTGGATAAGGCCACTGAATTCTGCTTTTTAGTAGCCCATGATACCAAGCATGAACCAAGAAAATGAGCCATACCAGAGGTGCTTTTCCTATCCACAAGGAAACCTGCATAGTCAACATCAGCATATCCTACTAGATTAAAGTTACTACCTTTAGGTACCAAAGACAAAGATCAGTAGTGCCTTTCAAATATCTCAGTATCCTCTTGACAGCAGTCAAGTGGGATTCCTTAGAATTTGCCTGAAAGCAAGCACAGAGCCCTATACTGAAAACTATGTCAGGTCTGCTAGCAGTAAGATACAAAAGTGAGCCAATCATACCCCTATACAACTTCTGATCAACAGATGAACCAGGTTCATATATGTCTAATTTAGTAGTTGTTGCAACGGGTGAGTCTATTTCTTTTGATTCATCCATTTTAAACTTCTTAATCAACTCTTTTGCATATTTCTACTGATGGATCATGGTTCCATTTGGGGTTTGTTTGATCTTTAAGCCTAAGAAAAAGTTAAGCTCACCCATCATACTCATTTCAAATTCACTCCCCATTAATTTTGCAAATTCCTTACTCAGTTTTCAGTGATTGCCCCAAAAATTATGTCTTCAACATATATTTGTACTACTAGTAGATCCTTACCTTTTTTACTCAAGAATAAAGTACTGTCAAATCTTACCTCTTTTGTATCCATGTTCAAGCAGGAATTTGGATAGACGTTCATACCATGCTCTAGGATCCTGCTTGAGTCCATATAGGGCCTTGTCCAATTTGTATACATGATCTGGACACTCCTTACTTTCAAACCCTGGAGGTTGTTTGACAAATACTTCTTCCTTTAAGTAGCCATTGAGGAAGGCACTCTTCACATCCATTTGGTGAAGGGTAAATTCCATGTGTGCTGCAAAGGCTATGAGGAGTCTTATTGCCTCCAGTCTTGCTACTGGAGCAAAGGTCTCATCATAATCTATGCCCTCCTCTTGGCTATAACCTTGGACCACCAGCCTTGCCTTGTTCCTTGTAACTGTTCCATCTTCATCAAGTTTGTTTCTGAAGACCCATTTAGTGCCAATCACTGATCTGTCCTTGGGTCTTGTGACCAGATGCCACACTTGGCTTCTTTCAAACTGATTGAGTTCATCTTGCATTGCATTCACCCAATCTGCATCCTGCAAAGCTTCAGCAACATTTTTAGGTTCAATTAAGAGATAAGAATCCATCAAAAGCACACAGATTCTTTAATTGAGATCTGGTTTTAACTCTAGAAATTGGATTAGTAAGGATGTCACGACCCAGATTTACCACCATCAGAGTCGTGATGGCGCCTACTCGTGGTAGCTAGACAAGCCAACTTAATTACCTCTTTATCACTACACAATTATTTTAACCGTTTATAGCCTCAGTATAGCACATGAAATTTAATAAGAACAATAGCGGAAGTCTGATATTATAATACGAATCAAAACGCGAACCAGTCAATAATAACCTCTACCCAAGATTTGGTGTCACATTACTCACGAACCTCTAAGAATATACTAAATACAAAGGGTCTGAAAGAAATATAACAGCTGTCTGTCTCGAAACAAGGAGGCAACAGTCTAATAGAAAACGTAAAGAAGAGACGCCGGGCCTGCGGACGCCTGCAAGGCTACCTCAGTCTCGTAAAATAGAAACCTGCTCCCGTCCTAATGCTGTTGCTGCTCCTCAAAACCTGGACCTGTGCAACAATGCACAGAAGTGTAGCATCAGCACAACCGACCCCATGTGCTGGTAAGTGTCTAGCCTAACCCCGGCGAAGTAGTGACGAGGCTAGACCGGACACCACATAAACCTGTGCAGTCATAAATATACAGCGAAAATCGAATACAAGGCAATTAACAACATGGGAGGGGAAACATGCTAAGGGGGGATACAATATTAACAACAATCCAGAGTAACAACTAAAACAGCCTAGGTTCCCAATGAACAAGAATCAATACTCAAATACAAACACATAGCCTCAATAACTGTTGCTGCGTGCAACCCGCTCCATAATTACCATTTGTTGCGGAGTGCAACCCACTCCACAATACCACTGTTGCGGCGTACAACCCGACCCATATCATTTATCATGTATCGTTGTTGTGGCGCGCAACCCGATCCTCACATATTATTGTTGCGGCATGCAACCCGATCCTCAATATCATTGTTGCGGCGCGCAACTCGATCCTCACATATTATTGTTGCGGCGTGCAACCCGATCCTCAATATCATTGTTGCGGCGCGCAACCCGATCCTCACATATTATTGTTGCGGCGTGCAACCCGACCCTCAATATCATTTTACAGTCCGATCCCCAAACAACAGTCACAATTAAGGGGCATAAAATAAGCAAATATTTGACAACATCCCGGCAACGGAAAGAATCCAACAAGTTCAACCAAA
>NW_017671988.1:0-55219 GCF_001879085.1 Nicotiana attenuata
AACATTCTCACTGATCCAACATCTGGAGTTAAAACCATATCACAATTAAAGAATCTGTGTGCTTTTGATGCTTTTCTATCTATCATTGAACCTAAAAATGTTGTTGAGGCTTTGCAGGATGCAGATTGGGTGAATGCAATGCAGGATGAGCTTAACCAGTTTGAAAGGAGTCAAGTTTGACACCTAGTACCAAGACCCAAGGACAGATCAGTCATTGGTACAAAATGGGTCTTCAGGAACAAACTTGATGAAGATGGAACAGTTACAAGGAACAAGGCAAGATTGGTGGTCCAAGGTTACAGCCAGGAGGAGGGCATATACTATGATGAGACTTTTGCTCCAGTTGCAAGACTAGAGGCAATCAGACTTCTCATAGCCTTTGCAGCACATATGGAATTTACTCTTCATCAGATGGATGTCAAAAGTGCCTTCCTAAATGGCTATCTAAAAGAAGAAGTGTTTGTGAAACAACCTCCAGGGTTTGAGAGTAAGGAATGTCCTGAGCATGTGTACAAGCTGGACAAGGCTCTCTATGGACTCAAGCAGGCCCCGAGAGCATGGTATGAATGACTGTCAAAATTCCTGGTGGAGCATGGTTACAAGAGAGGTAAAATAGATAGTACCTTATTTTTAAGGGAAAAAGGTAAGGATCTCCTTGTTGTGCAAATTTATGTTGATGACATAATCTTTGGGGCCACCACTGACAAGCTAAGTAAGGACTTTGCAAAATTAATGGGGAGTGAGTTTGAAATGAGCATGATGGGTGAGCTTAACTTCTTCCTAGGGTTGCAGATCAAACAAAGTCAAAATGGAACCATGATTCATCAGCAGAAGTATACAAAAGAACTAATCAAAAAGTTTAAAATGGAGGATTCTAAAGAATAGATACACCTATTGCAACTGCCACTAAATTAGATGTTGATGAACCTGGTTCATCAGTTGATCAGAAGTTGTATAGGGGTATGATTGGTTCACTCTTGTATCTTACTGCCAGCAGACCTGACATTGTTTTCAGTGTAGGACTTTGTGCTCGTTTTCAGGAAAATCCAAAAGAGTCTCACTTGACTGCTGTCAAGAGGATATTGAGATATCTGAAAGGCACCACTGATCTGTGTCTTTGGTATCCTAAAGGTAGTAACTTTGATCTAGTAGGATATGTTGATGCTGATTATGCAGGTTTCCTAGTGGATAGGAAGAGCACCTCAGGTATGGCACACTTCCTTGGTTCATGTCTTGTATCATGGGCTACCAAAAAGCAAAATTCAGTAGCCCTATCTACTGCTGAAGCTGAATATGTTGCTGCTGCTTCTTGTTGTGCTCAATTGCTATGGATCAAACAACAGCTGGTAGATTTTGGAATTGAAGTGGGATGTATACCAATATTCTGTGATAACACTAGTGCTATAAGTATGACAAAGAACCATGTTCATCATAAAAGGACCAAGCACATAGATGTTAGGCACCACTTCCTAAGAGATAACTATGAGAAAGGATTGATCTCAATAGAATTTTGTGCTACTGATAAACAAATAGCTGACATCTTCACTGAAGCACTGAGTAGAGAAAACTTTGATAGGAACAGGTTAGAATTAGGGATGATTAAGATCACCTAAAAGGTCCGGTTCAGAATGCACAATGAAAAAAAAAATTGAAAAAAAATTTGGTTAGAAGTTTCAACTTTGTGTAATTAACTAGATTGATCCTTACTCAGTCTCATACTTCAATCAGTATACTCCTGTGACATGTGTATATATGACTCACTAATCTCTTACAAAGTTTTTCTATTATGACATTTGAGGCATGTTCAATGGAATTCTACTTGAAGAACCTGGTTCATCAGTATATGCTTATGAGAAAGTTCATGTATGTTTTCTATACTTAGCACAATTAGAAAGATTAATTTTTCAATCATGAGCAGAAGTCCTATTTTCACCAAACTCCCAAAAATGATATATGTTGAACATTGAACTAGTTTCATTCTCCTAGAACTCTAAAGAAAACGGGATTCTTGCCTAAAAAATAGCGTCGCCCATTAATCACTAAGAGACCGGAATTCTAAAGTGATTAGACTCATGATTGACTACTGCAAAAAGGCTGCCGTTACTGCATTTAATCATAACCCTCTTTGAATACACTCCACATCCTTCTCTTTAGTCCATAACCGTTATTAATCTCTCCCAAGTTCTGATCATCCTCTTTCTCTCCAAAATTTCCAAAAAAATCCCCAAAATTCTCCAGAAATCCTTCACCATGACAAACCCTCAAGATAACCCTGGAACTTCCCCACCAGTGTCTCCCTCAAACACATCCTCATCTACTCCTCCTGTTGAAAACCCAAAACCTAGTTTTCGTAGGCAAAAAATGCTAGCCAGAAAAACAGTAGCTTCTGGAGCTTTGAGGAAAGCTCTAAATGAAAAATTGAAGGCTAGTCAGAAGAAGGAAAGTCCTGCTAAAGAATCCGACTCAAGTTCTGAGTCTGAAGCATTTATCTCTGCCGGTGAAGGAGAAGAACATGGGTCTTCTGATACTGACAAAAATCAAGAAACCCCTGGTGAGGTTAATACTTATTTTGTATTTTCTGATGTGGTAGAAAAGGAAGATAATAGGTTTGTTTTGGTTGGTCCTTTGAAAGATGTAAAGGAGGCTGAGTCTAGTAGAAAGGGAAAGAAAAGGAAAGATAAAATTCTTGCAATCTGTGGAAGGGTAGAGGAGAGTGGCAATAAGTCAGGGGAAAGTGGCTCCGGGGAGGCTGCTGAAGGTCTTGTTCATTTGAGTAAACAACAAGATGAACCTGGTTCATCTGTTGAAGAAACCCTAGCTGACATCTTGAAGAAGGTTGGGCCAGCTATGATCCAAAGAAGCGCAAGGCTTCTTCCCTAAAAGCTCCAACTGCTTCCAAGCCAACAAAGAAAAGCAAAGTGTCATCTCCTAAGTCTACTGTCCCTTCAAAGGGAAGAGCAACTAGAAGCATGGTCAAACAAAGTGAGGAAGAGTTGTAGAAAGCACTGGAAGAAAGCAGGAAGAAAAAGAGGGAAAAAGGAAAGGCAAAAGTTGTGGAGAGTGCTTAAGTTGCAGAAGAAGAAGAAGAGGAAATGGACCTGGTCCATCAAGAAAGAGGAACAACTGAAAAGGTTCCAACACCCAAACCAAAGAGTTCCAAGACCTCGACCAAGAAGTCATCCTTTGTACCTGTATCTGCTGAGTCTCGTTGGCTAAAAGAACTAGGTTTGCTGTGAAGGGAAAACAAAAGAAAATTATTAAAGAAGAAGAAGAATGGAGTGGAGAAGAAGAAGAGGAGGAGTCTGAGAAAGAACAGGATAGATTTGCCATTTTTGGCAGGAGAAAGATCTTGAAAGGCAGGTTGTTGAAAGACCTGGAGGAGCCAGGTATGATAAGATTCGTGGATGCCCTAGCTGCACAAGGATGGAAGGACATGGTCCTTCAATTGGATGGGAAACTGGTCAGGAAGGAGATGATTGAGTTCATGGCCAATGCCACTATCAAGAATGGGGTTGTCACTAGCATGGTGAAAGGAGTAAAGGTGCAGTTTGATGCACCTAAATTGGGTGAGATTCTAGACATTCCCAGTGTGGGATATGATGATTATACTAGGCAAAGGTGGCCTTGTCTGGATTCTCTTCCTACTGCACTCCAAATCACCAGACACTTTTGTGATTCTGCAACTGCGGAAGATGTGCCTGAAGCCAGGTTTGTTCAGAAGAGTGAGATGAGGGCCGAGCACAAGGTGCTATTTGAGTTTGTGAACAAATGCTTGTTGCCAAGGCAGGAGAGAAGGCACACTGCCAATTACATGGACTTGGTCCTCATGGAGTGCCTGGTGAGAGGAATGCAGATAAACTGGCCTGCTTTTATTGTCAAACTACTGGATAGAGTCATCAATGGCTCCAAAGCTCATGCCACACCATATGGGTTCCTATTGACTACTGTTTTGGAAAGGCTAAATGTGCCTTTGAAGAAGTGGAAAATGGCATCAAGCAAGGAGCACTTTGGTGTCAAGACTCTTATGTCTTGTGACTATCCAGTGAATGCCACCCCAGTTGAACCCGGTTCATCTCTGAAGACTCCTGTGAGTAGCAAGGTTAGGGCCTTGGTTCAAGAATGTGGAACAAAAGATGCTGAAATTGCTAGGCTCCAGACCCATATTGCTGAACTGGAAAATGAGAGAAATGGCCTTAAATGTGAGCTAGCAAAGGAAAAGGAAAAGAGTGATGGAATGCTTCAGAATATGCTCAACCTTCTCCAAACCCAGCCCTCTAGTTCCTCCAAGCCCTAGGATGTCAGTCCCTGTCTTTGAACCAGTCCAGAACCCCCCAGTGACCCAGTTAGGGATTTTTTTTGTTTTTTGCTCATGGTTGGAAGTTTTTTTTTTCTTTTTGTAGTCTGTGTATGGAGGCATCTCTAATCAATGACAATTTGCTATTTCTCTTGTTCTATTGCAGATTCTGATATTAATAGTTAATTTTGTTTGCTGGTTGTTGATTAATTAACCATGTTTTCACTTGCAGTTGCCCCAGTGGCCATGAGTAATTATTGATATCTGGGTTCACAATATATGCAACTTTTCGATGATGCCAAAAGGGGGAAGAGATATTGTGCTTTACTTTGCATTCTGAACTAAAGTGATATTTATAACCTAATTAAACCTGGTCCTTAATGATAAGTTAAGATTTCTAAGTTAAAGTGTTGATAATTAAGCTGAGTTCCACAGGTTCTCTAATCAGTAAAAGCACATAGTTTGTCATCATCAAAAAGGGGGAATTTGTTGGCCCAAGTTCAGATGAAGTTTTGAAGATTGACAAATAAACTCAGTCATGGACCAGGTTCATCATATGAGACACAGTGGTTATCTACTTATACATGTGAGATGCACGTGAAGAAGATAAGTCTCAAGGATCAAGCAACAATATCTTCTGAATTGATCGAAAAGGTTGCATAAAGGATGAGGAGATGAAGTCTCCTAATGTGAAGAGAACTTAATTCGGATCAAGGATAAGGGTTGGAGTTTGTAGTGTTCTAGGACTCAAATTCTATGAAGGGTCAGAAATTGAGTCTCAATCAAACTCTAATTACTAACTCATTAAATAACAGTGATTGTTCTTTTTTACAGGTGTTGCACAAACGCAGAAGTGAAACTAAATTGAGAGCAAAAGAGCGAGGCAATTTTTCAAGCAATTTATGTGAAATTCAAGTGTGCATTCCTGAAGCTACTTGGACAAGATAGAAGAACCAATTCTATTGTGTTTATTCTTATTCTAGTTCAATTGTAGTAGGTGGTTTAAAGTTGTACCTTTCCAGCTTTCATAGAAGCAATTGTATTAGGTACTTTGAGTATTCAAGTTAGAGTTAACTTGAAAGTGTCGCAGCAGTTGAGGCTGTGTGCTACACTTGCTATACTGGGATTAGAGTTTAATCCTTAGGTTTACAAGAGTTTTGTAAATGTTGTTTTAGCTCAGTGATTTTAGTGGAAGTTTGGGAAAATCCTACTGAGTAGTAGGTCGTGGTTTTTTTCACCTTTTGAGCCAGGTGTTTTCCACGTAAAAATCTTTGTGTTACTTTATTTTGTGCACTCTTAATTCCGCAAACAATTGTAGTAGGTACACCTAGAAGAACCAGGTTCTTCTAGAGCGAAAATTGGGTACCACACAAATCACCCCCTCCCCCCTCTTGTGTGGTATTGACGTTTAGAACATCAACATCTGAATATATTAAGATGTGTATTAAGATCTGAATATCAAAAATTAAGACTGTTTGATTTTTAACATCTGAATGCATAAAATTTATCTTTATTTGAAAAAAATCTAATATTCTATCAATAAAATATATAGTTTTAAAATATGATAGTTGTTGGTGGTGATGGCTAACGGGTGAATGCCGACTAAAGGCGGTGGTTGGTGGTAGTTTTGGTTGATGATGGTGGTTCATGCTAGTAGCTAGTAGTTATTGGTAGTGGTGGTAGTTATGATTGATGATGGTGGTGATGGGCAGTGATAGTTAAGAATGGCGGGTGGTGGTTTGTGATTGAGGAAGGTGGTGATAGGTTATAATGATAGGCGGTGCCGACTGTGGTTGTTAATGGTGATGGGGTGGTTGGTTGTGGTAGTTGAGGTGGATAAGTGTTAAGTGTGAGTGAGAATGATGGTGGTCGGAGTGGTGGGATGGTGGATGATGATGGTCGATAATGGTGGCGGCTATGATTGAGGATGATGGTGGCGTGGTGGTGGCGACGGTGGTGGCAGTGGCGGCAGCGACGGCTGAGTATGGTGGTGGTGGCGGCATGGTGGTAGTTGATAATGGTATGCGGTGGCGACAATTAATAATGAATATGTGATAGCATCTTAATGAAATTAAGTCTCTGTTACAGATCTGAATCATACAGACCTATTCAGACCCACTAAGTGGTTGTTAAGTAAAAAAAACAAACACATTTAATGAGTAAGATCTGAATAATTAAGATCCAGACTTTAAAAACAAACACACTTAATGTCTGAGATCTGAATGGTTAAGATTCAGACCTCTATTAAGTGCAAACAAATGAGGCCTTAGAGCCACCAAGAACTTCCATAATAGTTCATTAGTCCCAATTTCGCCATAGATTTCAATAAGTTCATTCTTCCATAAATCTGATGAAGAATGATACAGAATGACGAAGGCATCCCTATCCTCAACACTAAGGAATTTGCTATGAATTTCATCTAATTTAATCCTAAAAAATATGAGAAAATCAAGCAAAGAGTCAAAAGGAGCCATTTTTATTTTCTTGAAATTCTCAAGAAGTCTTCTTCCTTCCCTTTTACGTGCCCTTATTTCTCTGTTCAGATTCTTCTTCATCCTTGAATCATTTCTTATGACTTCAGGCTCTGAATCTGAATCAACTAGAGTTTTGATCCTCTTGCGACGCATTCTTCTACTATTTCTTTTTGATCCTCTATCAATATCACTCCCACTTGGAGCAATTTGAGCATGTTCCCGTTCAACCATATCTGAAATAGGAACAAGAAATCAGAAATATGGTTGTTACCATTTAATGCGACAACGCATGTCACAAATTTCTGGTAGAAGACAAAAATGATCATAAAAGGGTTTTTTAAGTTGTAAGATTCCATTTTTCACATAAAAAATATTTTTGGAAAGCCCAAAACAAGTATATCATGAATATATAAGTTTTAGGCAAAAATATTGGCAAAATACATAGTTTACCCATTAACCTTACACGCAAATCCCCATTACACACCTTTTCACCACGGGTAACTTTTTACAAACCCAACCTTTGTAGAGTGTGTCTAAGACATACCACTTTGCCCACGTGGTCAATGCGTGTTTTTACCAACAAATGAAGCGCGTGAACATGAGAATTTTTTTATATCATATGTCAATTTCTTAATTTTTTTAAAATTTAAATTAGGGTCATCTTCTTCCTTGTTTAAAAAATCACTAAACCTGCCAAAGCTACTCCTTGATTCTTAGACCCACTTCTCTCCACTCGATCTACTTCTTCTCAAGTAGACCCATCAAAATTTCTCATATCTCTCTTGTTGATTAGTCCTTAGCTTTGCCGATTTTTTTTTGGTTGAGAAATTGTAATTAGAATCCAAATAATTGTAGCTCCACCAACCATTAAAGCTAGGCTTCAACTTATGTACAGAAGATTCTTCTTTTCTCCAGACTTAAGCTTTGCCGTGGCTAAGTTAAATTTCTGAAAGGGTAAAATTTTTAAAATTTTCCCCAACTATTAAAGCTTAGCTCAAGCTTTTCCAGATAAGCACATTCTTTAATTTTGTTAATGGGTGAGTTTACAAATAATTATTATTACTACCTCGTTTGCTTCAGTTGAGGGAATCGAAAGAGTACAAAAAAAAAAATGAATGCTTGATGATGACAGTTATGGTGGACAAGATGAAGAAAATAGGGATATAATTGTAATTTTATGTGCTATCTTTTTTGTTATTAGTTAGTGACACGTGTCACGACCTTATTGGCGCGTGATAGTACACATGCTTTGAAAATCTGGGTAAGAAAAAAGTGGTGTGTCTTAGACACACTCTACAAAGGTTAGGTGTATAAAAAATTACCCGTGGTGGAAAGGTGTGTAACAGGGATTTGGGTACAAGGTCGATGGGTAAACTATGTATTTTGCCCAAAAATATTTAACAAGTTATTTCTAAAATGCTGAAAACAGAAGCAGTTTTTCGTCAGAAAAATAGTCAAAAACTGCCAATCTCCAAAAAAAATATATCTCACTCGTTTTTAATCTGTTTTTTACATATAATATATTTTCGCAAAGCCCAAAACGAGTAGAACATGATTATATAAGTTTTAGCCAAAAAATTTTAACAAGTTATTTCTAAAACGCTGAAAACAGAAGCAGTTTTTCGTCAAAATAGTCAAAAACTATCAATCTTCAAAAGTCATATCTCACTCGTTTTTAATCCGTTTTCACATATAATATACTTTCGAAAAGCCCAAAATGAGTAGATCATGATTATATAAGTCTTAGGCCAAAGTATTTAACAAGCGATGGACAAAACGCAAAAGAAAAACAAAAACAGTTTTCTCTGAAACTTGTCAAAAATTAGCCAACAAACAAAATCTCAAGCTAAACTTATAAAACAACGATTTTAAGACAATTTACATAAATAACTGGATCATTCAACCATTCTCTGATACCATTGTAATATAATTTGAAGCAAAAACAACGGATTGTGTACCTTAAATTCGCAGCGAATATTGTTGTTGTTGCTACCAAAAGAATCTGCCTTAAGTCTCCTTTGATTTCACTAGGAAATCAAGGCTAAAGTTCACAAACTAAATGTTTTTTAGTGTGATGATGTAATCTAGAAAGTTAGGATTGCTTTTCTTTCTTTTCTGGTTTTTCCTTTTATTTTCTACATAATGTCTCCCGTGCTCTCTCTTTTGAAGCAGAAGACTTCCCTTTTTATTAGGAGAGGTTGAGCAGTTATCAGATAACTGTTCCCTCTCCTTTTCAAAAAAGGATTTGAACAATTATAACTGTTCCTCCTCTTTTAAGCATAAGGTTGAAAAGTTATAACACAACTGTTCATCCTTTATTTACAAAACCAGATAATTCTTTATTTACTGGTCGGGTAAGATTGGATCGGGTCGGTTCACATGGGCGACCCACGATCCCAAAAACTTACAGTAGGCTTTACCTTACTTGCGTATCCAACTCCATAGTTATTGATCAACAACTTGGCCAATTTAAGGGCACTACCCCAACTCCTCACATGGATGCTACCAGGATGTTTTGACACACTATTTAAAGTTGATCCAGCTTAAGGCCTTTAACTATCACGAAATTTCAATTTCTGATCTCTACAAATTTTTATGTTTTTTCCCCCAGATTGGACAGCTTATCTCACTTCTGTCTTATGCTCCTTGATTCCAACTCTTCAATGCTACTCTAATCATTCGGAACTTTCCCAAACGCTTGAATGGTTCTCCTTTCTCACTTATCAAAAATATCTATCTTTACTCTATAAACGTGGAAATCTTTTGAAGTCCTACAACATCATATAATCTTTTAAAAGAGTCTAATTTTTTATGAGCCTCTCCTCAAATTCTTCATAGCAATTATAGTTAGACTCGACCTCTTATGACACTCCTTTTGTCCATTATAGTTGTCATGATTACCAAAACTAATTGATCTAAAATATTTGTCATTTCAAAAAATTAAGAAACAATTAATTAATTTCTTCCACCTTTACCTTTATTCTGATAAATGTAGAGAGAAAATAATATAGTGAAAGAAATATAGTAGTAATAAATTGGGATTAAATAATAAATAGGATAATTTAGTTAAATTAATTTTTAATTAATATTTTCTTAAGGTGCATGCAAAAATCAGACAAGAAGAAATGGACTAGGGAGTATAACATTTCATCATTACCTTTACTCTTATCTGCATCAGATTTCGGAAGTCTTTCTATAATATTTTTATATAAATTGTTTGCATATATAAAAAAATACTATGTTTTTTTAAAGGATTAATAAAAAAAAAATAGTAATAGTAAAATGTAATGTAAGTTTCCGTTGGTAATTTAGAAGTAGAGAACCCACTGCAATACGGAGAAAAGAAAAGAAGAAAGAAAAAGAAAAAGAAAAGGAAACACTAAATTACATGAAATAGCGTTAAAACTAAAATTTATCCACATTATAAGGCCGGTGAAGGAATCACCAATCAGCTAATCAAATCCACCGGAGTCCGGTAAAGATATCCTATGAGCCCTGTTTGATCCTTCAAATCTCCGATTATAAGCTTCTTCTATATTAACCCTAACCCTAGTAATCTGCCCCCTTTTTTGCTTTTGCTCTTAGGATGGAATCTTTGTTTGCAAACTATGCTTCTTCTGATGAAGATGATGAACAACAGTCACATCAAGATAAGCATCCACAACAAGTACATAGCTCCAATTCTTCAAACCCTAGCGTATTTTCCTCTTCTCTTCCTCCCCCTAAATCTTCTTTTTCACTTCCCCCACCAAAATCCCAATCAAATACTTCACCCACCTTAACCACTCCCTCAGCTGTAAAGCAACATTTTGAAGAAGAAGATGAAATTCCTGATAAACCCTCATCGTTTTTCTCTTCTCTTCCTCAACCTAATAAATCAACATCATCATCATCATCTTCGCTTTTCTCTGTCCTTCCTCCGCCCAAAACCACTCCTTTGTCTTCGTCAGATCCTAAACCTAAAAGAAAGGTTGTTCAGTTCAAGCCTCCTGCCAACCCTTTTTCTGTAAAGTCCAATAGAAGTGTAGATGAAGATGAGGATGAGGATGATGAGGGTGAGAAGGAGAAACAGAGAAAAAGGTCTGAATCTTTTACTCAAACACCTTCAGTTAAGTCATTTTTATCGAGCATTCCTGCTCCAAAGAACTCGACCTCGTTGGGTGTTTTAGGTTCAGGTTCTGGAAGAAGATCCACCATTGAAGCAGATGTCCCTGTTCCTAATTCAGCTACCTCGAGTGAAGTTCTAGTTAGTTCACATACAGGGTACAATGAGAACCAGCAAGTTGATGGATCTTTAGAGAGTTCAATGAGAGGTATTGGCGGTCCCACAGAATACAGTGCTAGTTTGGGTGTTGCAGGCGATTACTCCTCCAATTGGGGCGCACATGGTTATGTCGACCCTGAAAGCTGTGCTAATGATGTGACTAGTGGTTATGAGAATTATCCTGGCTATGACAGCAATAGTGGGACTTACACTGGCTATGAACAGTATGATCATAACTGGACTGATGGGTCTAGTACAACAGCATCAGCATCAGCAATTACCGATACGGCTGAAGTTGCATTGACATTGCCCGGGAAGAGAGGCAGGAAAGATGTTCCGCAGAAATTTGTTGAGGTGAACCAGGATGAGTTGATGAAGAATCGGCCTAGGGAGGACCAGTCAAGGCTTACTGGAATTGCTTTTGGCCCATCGTACCAGGTACGCCTTTACGATGTCTATGACCCCTTGGTACTTGTTCTTCAACTAAATTTTGATAAGGTTAAAATTAAGTTGTGGTTGATTTTTACTACAACATATTAATTTTCTTTATCTGAACCTTATAGTGAATGTGGTGTTGTTATTGGACTTTGGGTTCTAAATTATCTGGCTGCTTAATTTAGATTTGTATGTCCAAATCTGGTCCTGATACTTTCTACTGATTTTGAGCAGGAGAAATGAATCTCAAGAGATTTAGATAGCTAATGGCATAATTAGAAGTATTCACTTGATCCATTAAGTGTTATTTATGCATGTTTCTAGTTGATTTATCTTTTGGACAGCCATGTATTAGCCTCTAGGACTTCAGATTAAGAACTTGACTAATAGTATTCCAGTGGAGGTTGAGTATTTTCTGGATGCTCTTATTCATCTATCTTTTTGGAATGTTCGCCCATTAGCAACGAGGTTTTTGTAAATTAATAGTCAAGTCAAGTTAACGTGAACATGAATATTTATATATTTTCCTCTGGCATTATTTGCTTCAATGTATGTTGTTTTTAGTGCTATTACCATGTTGTTGTTGTTGTTGTTGTTGTTGTTGTAATTCCAGAGGAAGAGCAAAATTGAGATAAAAAATATTAGATGGTGAAACCTCAATTATAGAGAGCCTATTCTGAGGATATTTGGACCAAAAATTAAGTACAGTAATGTACATGTAGATAATATAATGATAGCATGAGACAATCACAACAAATCTAGATTGTAAGACATTCGAATATCTTTTGATTTCTCCTATCAAACTTGGTAAATTTGACCTAGTGCCATTTTACTCATGGAAGCATACAAGGTGGTGGGGCTGAGTGTTAGGCTAGTCAAAAGATAAAAGTAGTAGAAATGAGGATACTGAGATGGATGTGTTGGCATAGCAGTGTTGTGAAGAGCGTGAAGCTAGGAAAAGTGACAAAACCCCTTTCCGCTTAAAGCATGAAGCAAAGCGCTCGCTTTTTTGAAGTGAAGCGAAATTTAAAAAAAATAAAAAATAAATATTGAACGAAAAGAAGAACTGAAGGAAATTGGCAGTAAGAAAGAAAAACATCCCAGCATTTCACTGCAATTTAAGACTGAAACATTAAAAGAAAAAGAAGAGGAGAATGAGAAAAAGAATAACTGAAGGAAAAAAAAATTTGGCAGCATTTCGCTGCTATTTTGAGACTGAAACAGTGAAAGAAGGAGGAGGAGGAGGAGGAGGAGGAGGACAAAATCACATACCTGGGCTTGAACTTGATGAACTTGAACTTGAAAAGTGCAGAAAATGCTGCTCGATGAAGTTTTGAAAAAAGAGAGGTTTGAGAAGAGATAGAGGTAGGAGGTGTTTGGATATGGCGGGTTTGAGAAGAGAGAGGGGTAGGCCAAAGAAGTACTGGGAGAGATGATTCGGGAGGACATGACGCTGCTTCAGCTTACTGAGGACAGGACCCTTGATAGGAGGATGTGGAGGTCGAGAATTAGGGTAGAAGGTTAGTAGGTAATCCAGAGTTTTCCCTTTCCTTACGAGAATTAGTAGTACTCTTGTATCTCCTTCCCCTTCCCGTTCCCGTTCACTGGGTAGGGGTAAGGTCTATGTACGCACTACCTCCCTAGACCCCACATGTAAGATTATATTGGGTTTGTTGTTGTTGTTGTAAGAATACAAGGTGGAGTAGATGTAACGAAATACTGCCATGTGTTAAAGGCGTAGGCAAGTTAAATAGTTAGTCAACTTGTTATGTTCTGAACTTCGTCAGTTAAAGAGTTTAATCTTTTTTCAAGACCTTATGCTCTCCAATATAGGGATACTCAATTTGATTGGATTGTAAAATTGATGAATCTACATGAATATTGAGTCCTAGATCAATAGACTCGTAGGTGATGATAGTGGTCGTTGAAGTTGGGATATCATATGGATAAAAGTGGTGGTTATTAGGACAGAATATTACGTTATTTTTCCACTGGTGTTCATGTTGATTGGTCGCACATATATTGTCATGGAAATCGTGTGAAGGACCAACAATGAAATAACCTCAATTTGGACACCATGTTGGCTATTTCTTGTTGCACTGCCACAACTATGGGTCTGGGTCAACAAAACTTCAGTGTTTGTGATCGTGGACCGGTCTTGTATCGTTCATTGACGCAAGTACTATTGCATTTTGGCGTTGGTGCTTTGTTTCACGAGATAATGTTAGAAATGATAATTCCACCATATATGTTTGTGCTCACAACTTATTTAGCCCAAGAGTCATTTTATATAATAAGTTTTTATAGTTAAATTAATGTTTTCCAAGTGGGAGTTTAAAATTGTTTCCTAAATGTGTGACTTAACATTAACTTATTAATTCGGTTTTACCAAAACGTGCTAAATGATAATAGTTGGTGGACAAGACAGATGCAAGATAATTATGTGGATTCTATGACGGGCATGTATAATTTCATTGTAATAGGTATATGCAGGCAGTAGTGTAGGCCTATTGAATACCTGTGAGTATGCCATAGGGAGGCCAACTAGGTTAAGGCTTTTAAGCCTATAGGTATAGGGCTGGTAGTTTCCCTCTCTTGGCTTAATCTAAACTATTACCCATCACTAAGTCTTCGCTGCTTCCTAGATTTCTGACTTGATTGTGTCATGTCATATAGCTGAATTAAACCATGTACATGTGTTCAATTTAAGTGTCATTGTATACTCAATATCAAGAGATGTAAATATTAGTCATATACCCTTTAAATGAAATTTTATCAACTGTTGCCAACTTGCCCTTTACTAAACACAAACCTACCAACAATGTTAAAGAAGTCAAACAACTTGTGAGATGGTGATTTTTTTTTTGGTTTCCCACCCGGTGTCCGGCACCCGCAATGGGGCCCGACTAAATCCAGATTTGCGCTGGGAAGTTCCATATTGGAGGGTAAAGTGCTCCCTAACAAAGGCGACTCCATACCCAGGGACTCGAACCCGAGACATCTGGTTAAGGATGAAGGAGTACTTACCACTCCACCACAACCCTTGTTGGTGAGATGGTGATTATTATGACTTCTTTATGCATAAACATATAATAATGTGTCTTCATTAGAAATCAAGCAAATTATTCAATTTCTTAACAAATAATCATCAACGAGATGATCAAATTAAACCAAGTAGACAACAAGAAATGTGCTACAACCAATATATGTCAATATTGTCGACAACATCATTTTAAATATTCGTTCAAGGACTCAAATAAATGTCAAAAAGTGTGATATAATGATATAGTCATATAAACAACAGCAAGCACATATTCATAAGCTTTCACAATATATATGTACTTATAACACTCGGCGGAGCAGGATGGGAAGGGAAACATGAGTATAAAAAATCATATTTCTTCAATAATTGAAGGATATTTCAAGTAGAAGAGCTGACGTATGTAGATCTCTAAAGAGCCAGCCTGAATCAAGCATTGGATAAACACCAATGACAATACAACTTACAACCTTCTCAGACTTCAACCATTATAATTACATTGTCATGCTTTATAAATGTAATCGAGTTGTACTTTTATGACCTTAAAAAATGGAGTAATAGATACAAAATTCACTCCCACTGATCAAAAAGAACCATAAACAACTTTAAGCATGACTTATTATAATCTTTTTTATAAGGAGTTAGTATGATTTATTGTAATCTTTAAAAGGACTTAAAATGTACTTTCAATAGCGATATCACATAGATACACACATACAATGTCTTATTTTACAGACACTCAACCGGTGGAATCATTTGACTCATATAAAAGTTTTTTCAATTCTCACCTACATACTAAGTCTCAAAAGTATAACGTTTGCTCATTTTCTTATTTCAGCAGGCCATTGTATTAGCCTTAATTAAGTGAGTAGTTGTGTTAAAGGAGAATGACAGTCCACATATGATCTAGAAGGAATATACTAGTACTCTTGGTAACTCTATTGTTGGAATGACGATCAATTACATATAAAAAGTCATACTTAAATATTTCCTTCATATAAATTTAGACTAAAAGAAACAATAGAATTTTTGAAGGCAAACTTAGCAACATACATAGCCTTAAACACAAATGTATTTCTTTGCTAGCTTTTTGGTTGACTCATGGATAACTAGAGAAAACAAGTGCATGCTTAGGGCAAATCCATGGTGTAAACTGACAATTGTGAGAGACTCATATGTATCTCTTCCACTGTTCTCACACTTTTTACTGCCTCTTTGTAAATATCCTTTTTTGCATTTATATATCTATTATGAACTTTTTTCTTCTCAAGCACTCTTTTTTTTTTTTTTGATTTGCACCGGGTGTCCGAGTCTTTTAGAGCCCCGACTAATCCCGGGGGTGCACAGGCCCTCGGCAAGGAGTTTCCTGCAAGTGCACCACGGTTAATTCAGGTTTTACCCAGTCCGATGGCCCTCAGAAATTGTTTGCACCCAGTGGGTTTCGAACTTGGGACCTTGAAAGGGAGCAAACCCCAAGGCTCAAGTCAATTGCCACCAGGCCAACCCTCGAGGGTTTCTCAAGCACTCTTCGTAGCCCCTTTTTATGACACTCTATGATATGTTTTCTTTAGGTTAGTGAATATGAAGTGGAGATCTCTTTTTCCTCTTTTTATAAGTTTTCTCTATCTTCTTATCAAAAATATAGTGTCTATTGTAAGATCTTCCGAGTGTTGGTTCAAATGTGCTTTCTGGTTACGCTTGTAATTTCCTAAGTCCATACTCGATGATTTTTTCACGAAGTTTCACCGTATGACCCATAAGTTCAACACCACGGTAGTTGTTCTTGTTTACCGGAACGATTTGTTCGACATCCTTCCACCCGTTAATATAACAACGAATAACTTGGTTATCCACTTCAAAACCTCTACAGGGATACCATTAATCCTCATTGTTTTGACATCGTTACTTCAGCTGACCTTACGTGTGAGCTAATGTTTTCATCTGTCATGGTGTATAAAGATCTGTAAAGTTAACTTCAGCGCACCTTATGAGTGGGCTGAGGTTTTCATCTGTCATGGTGTATATAGATCTGTAAAGTTATCCTCCTGATTTGCCAGGGGAGAGCAACCCTTCGTGTGAACTTATTGCTTTTGTGCGAGTCATGGGCTTTCACTACTTTTCATTTCCATTTCCCCATTTGTATGTGCTGTTCTTGTTTCCCGATTTGCATGTGCTGCTTTTGTTCAAAGTTGTAGGTTCTTTGTCCTTTCTCCCTTTTCTTCATTTATTGAATTTGCATGTAATAACTGTTCTTGAAAAGGTCAGCAACCCTACCCCCACCCACAACCCCAGGGTCGTGGGTTCGAGTCACCAAAGGGGCAATAGCTTCAACCAAGGGGTTCAAAGGGGAATCAAAGGGGAGGAAAATTAAAAAAAAAAAAACTCTTCTTGAAAAGGTGTCTAAATTTAGGCATGTTTTGGTTTTGTCTTTGTTTTTGCTTCTTTCCTTATTATTAAGTACATACATACTGTAGTAACTTTGAAAGTGTAAACTATTGGCACAACTCATAAGCATGTCAAAAAGAATGTGAAACTTGTCCAGAAAAATGTTCAAATGTTTTGTATTTTTTGTGAAAGTGACTGCAGTGACAAATAGTTGATCTGAGCAATTCCACTTTATAGGAAAAAGGATTAACAAAAAGAAAGAGAAGAAAAGAGAAAAAACTGTCTTTCACTCCCACTATCCCAGAATTTTGTCAATCTTCATAATTCGGATCTGAGAATGAAGTAGAGGAGAAAAATGGTGAATAGAGTGCTTGATTATTCCCTCAAGTTGTTGGGTTTAAATAACCTTTGACAGAAATACAAATTAGGAAAGACTAATATTACAAGCCTACGAAATCTCCTAATTACTTAATTATAGGGATTTGTGTGATTACAGGGATTTGTGTATCTTTTCATATTTACATAGTATCAATTCTTGCCATATTTAACACTCCCCCTCAAGCTGGAGCGTACAAGTCATATGCTCCTAGCTTGCTACAGATATCGCCAATTCTGGATCCTCGGAGTGATTTTGTGAGGACATCTGCTAGTTGGTCTTTTGAGTTGACAAAACTCGTAACAATGCACCTGAACTCAATCTTTTGTCGAATGAAGTGACAATCTACTTCAATATGCTTCGTTCTTTCATGAAATACTGGATTTGAAGCGATATATGATGCGGCTTGATTATCACAAATCAATTTCATTGGCTTGTCCCTTCCAATCTTTAACTCCTGTAGAAGTTGCCTTAGCCATATAAGCTCGCAAGTAGCCAATGCCATAGCCTGATATTCTGCCTCTGCGCTTGACCTAGCCACCACATCTTGCTTTTTACTTTTCCAGGATATTAGGTTGCCTCCAATTAAAATACAATAACCTGAAGTCTACCATCTATCAGAGGGAGAACCTGCCCAATCTGCATCAGAATACTCAATAATAATATTTGCATGTCCCTTGTTTTCATACAATAAACCTTGTCCCAAAGAACCTTTGACATATCTTAGGATGCGAATTGCAGTGTTATAAATAGCGCTCGCTACAACGCTAAAAGCGTGTAGCGATGCGATGCGAGGCAGTGTCGCCATTCCTGGTCTGTTGCATTGCGATGAAGAAAAGCGAGCGCCTCTACCTTGTAGCGAGAGGCGCTGCGATGCGAGAAGCGATTCGAGGCGTCGCTATTTGAATATAACGCAAGAAAAGGCATCCGTTTATTACTAAAAGTCTAAAACAACAAATTAGGGCTTGGGTTAAAACACTTCTCACGATACGAGCAACGACCTTCTTCTCCAGTTCTCCTTCGACAAATTAGGGCTTGGGTTCACAAAATTAGGGCTTGGGTTCCATCGTCAGCCATCAGCGATCCCTTCTTCACCAGGTATGTTTCTTTCTTTTCTTTTCTTCTTCTTCTCCTTTCTTCTTCTTCTTCTTCTGGTCGACCACCATTGCTGGTCTTCTTTTTTCTTTTTCTTCTTCTTTCTTCTTTCTTCTTTCTTCAGTGATCGCTGTTTTTCTTCTTCTTTCAGCTCTGTTTTTCTTCTCTTTCAGCCCAGCTCTGTTTTTCTTCTTCTTTCTTTGCTCGGTTTTTCTTCTTTCTTTCTTTCTTTCTTTGCTCTGTTTTTGGGTTCTTTGCTCTGTTTCTTCCATCATCTCTTTCAGCTCTGTTTTTTCAGAGCAGAGGCTGTATTTTTTTTTGATACTTTGGTTTTCAAAATCGAGCAGAAGCAGTCAAGCAGTAGCTTGTTGCTCTGTTTTTTCAATTATAGATTTATTGTCTTATAGAGTAGAATTAATTGAATATTGAGTTGAAGAAGAATAGATGTTGCTTGTTTTAGAGTTTAGACTATTAGACTTTAATTTATGAATCTACTATGAGTCTATGACTATCTATTGAGTCTTTAGTTTTTGAATGATATATTTATTAATATATTATTGTTATTGAGTTTTTAGTTAGGTGTATATAATATTTTATGTTTTTGTATAAATTGTCGCTTCACATCAAAAAGGCGAGCGCTTCGCTGCGCGTCTCTCGCCTCAGTGAAGCGGGCCCTCGTCGCTATTTGTCGCCGCACGCTATCCAAAACGCTGGCGAATTGCTGCATCCCAATGACTGTCACAAGGTGACCGGAGAAACTGGCTAACCACACTTACAACAAATGAGATATGAGGTCTCATGATCGTAAGATAGTTGAGTTTGCCAACAAGTCTCCGATATCTTCCTGGATCTTTTAGAGGCTTCCCTTGTCCCGAACCAAGTTTAGTATTTGGATCCATGGGACTGTCCACAGGTTTGCAGTTCAACATACCAGTGTCTTCCAAAATATCCAAGGCATACTTCCTTTGTGAGATGACAATGCCGCTGCTTGATTGTGCCACCTCAATGCCTAGAAAATATTTTAGTTTGCCCAGATCCTTAGTCTGGAATTGACATGAAAGATGCTGCTTAAGTTGGATAATACTTCACGATCATCACCTGTGATGACAATATCATCAACATAAACAATTAGAAAGATACATTTGCCATGAGATGAATGCCTATAGAATACTGAATGATCAGCTTTTGTTCGGGTCATTCCAAATTGTTGGACAACAGTTCGGAAACGGCCAAACCATGCCCTAGGAGACTGCTTGAGACCATAAAGAGATCGACGAAGTCGACAGACTAATTCCTGAGCAACAAACCCTGGTGGTTGCTCCATATATACTTATTCAACAAGTTCTCCATGAAGAAATGCATTCTTAATGTCCAACTGAAAAAGAGGCCAATGATTCATGGTTGCCAAAGAGATAAGAAGATGGACAGATGCAATCTTTGCAACTGGTGAAAAAGTATCACCATAATCAACGACATACACCTGAGTATACCCTTTAGCAACCAGTCATGCTTTAAGGCGATCAGCCTCTCCGTTTGGACCTACCTTAAATGTAAACACCCATCTTTTCCCTTTTGGTAAAGGGACTATCTCCCAAGTACCGTTATCGTGCAAGGCAGTCATCTCTTCAATCATAGCCTGGCGCCAACCTGGATGGGCCATTGCTTCTTTCACAGTCTTTGGAACCTTGACAGTGGACAAGCTAGTAATAAAGGCATGATATGAAGGTGATAAACGATGATAACTTAAAAAGGTATAAGAGGGAGTTTGATTGGCAGTAGTTCTAGTGGCTTTTCGTAGAGCAATGGGGAGATCAATGACATTTGATGAGTGCTCAACCGAAGCATGAGACATTGTTAGAGAAGGCAATGAGTCACCCGGTGAGCTTTATGTACCTGCATTAGGATCAAAAACATCAACTGGATTAGTAGGTTGAGAATTAGGTCGAGGGCGTCTAGAATAGATTTGGAGTGGTGGAGCTGGAGTTGGAGGCGAAAAGGTTGGAACTGGAAGAACTATGGATATGGCCTTTTGATTTAATGAATTAGGAGAAAAATACGGGGAAGTCTCAAAAAAGGTAACATCTGCTCAGATTAAGTACCTATTTTTAGAGGGATCAAAGCATTTGTATCCTTTTTGTAGACCAGAGTACCCTAAAAAGACACATTTGATAGCCTTTTGCTGAAGTTTGTCTTTTCCCGGGGTAAGGTCATGAACAAAACAAGTACAACCAAACACACGTGGAGGAAGTGGGAACATAGGTTGTTCGGGATAAAGGACTGAGTGTGGACTCTTGTACTGCAAAACAAAGGAGGGCATGCGATTAATTAAATAACAAGCAGTAATAACTGCATCACCCCAAAAACGTAAAGGAATATGACCGTGAATAAGTAATGTCCTAGCCGTTTCAATGAGATGTCTGTTCTTTCGTTCCACAACTCCATTTTGTTGTGGAGTATGTGCACAAGAAGACAAGTGTAATATACCTTGTGATGGCATGAAGGAAGAAAGAGAAGAAGAGAAGTATTCTCGGGCATTATCACTGATTAATTTCTTTATGGAAACACCAAATTGATTGCGAATCTCAGTACAAAAGTTCTGAAAAATAGAGAACAATTCAGATCTGTTTTTCATTAAAAATAACCAGGTGCACCGAGAATAATCATCAATAAATGTAACAAAATAATGAAATCCTAGTGAAGAACTGAAACGACTTGGACCCCATATGTCCGAGTGAACAAATTCAAACATAGAGGATGACCTATTATTGACACGCTTTGGGAAAGAAGCACGAGTGTGTTTCCCAAGCTGACATGATTCACATTCTAACAAAGATAAACTAGATAGACTGGGGACCATCTTCTGCAACTTTGAAAGACTTGGATGTCCCAATTGACAATGAAGCAAATCAGAGGAAATAGCGGAAGTGAAGGCAACTGGTGGTTTTGGAATAGATAGTTTGTACAGACCGTGTGACTCATGTCCTCTTCCAATCACCTGTCCCGTACTCCGGTCCTGCACAAAAACAGAATCCTCAAAGAAGATTATAAGACACTTAAGGTTCTTGGTTAATTTACTAATGGTAATAAGATTATACAGACACTCAGGTGCAAAAAGAACTGAGGTTAAAGGTAAAGAAGGTAGAGGGTGAGCTGCACCTATTCCTTTGATAGTAGTCTTTGATCCATTAGCTAAGGTAATAGTAGAAAAGACAGATGGAGAATTAAGGTCAGACATAAATTTTTTGTTACCGGATATATGATCAGTAGCACCAGAGTCAAGAATTCATGGTCCAGGAAAGGAAGACTGTGCGACATAGGCAAAAGAGTTACCAGGTTGCACTGTGCAAGCTGTAGATGAGGTAGATGACTGTTGCTTTGATGCCTGGTACTGAAGATAATCATTATAATCTGCTCCCGTCAAAGTGATAGAGTGAGATGATCTATCCTTGACATCTGGTGTAGGTAGAATACCATCTCCGCTGTGAGCCACATTGATTGCATGTCGAGGACGATCATTGTTACGTGGAGGCTTACCATGAAGCGACCAACAAACATCACGTGTATGTCCTCCCTTATTACAGTATGTGCAATGTTTAGTGCTTTTCCCTTTTCCTTTTTTGGGTCCATTTTGAAAAGTGTTAGTTTGTACAGCCATTATAGAAGTATCATATGAGTTTACCTTCGGTGTAGATGTGATGCGCAACAATCTGGCAGATACTTCCTCCAAGGCAGGAATAGATGCGCTAGCAAGAATCTAGTCTCGAACTGAGGAGAGATCAGATCTTAACCCAATCAAGGCTAGAACACTGTCTCTCCTGAACATCCAACTTGTCAGTAAAAGGCATAAGAGAATCAAATTGATCCTTTAAGGATTCTACCTGACCAAGATAGCTTGCCATGTCTTGTTGATTCTGTTGCAGGTGGACAATGTCTGAGACTATCTTGTAAATAAGTTGTATGTCATTTGTATACAAGGTTTTGGCCTTGTTCCAAACCCCGCAACATGTCTTACATGACTGAAAAAGATTAACTAACTTACTGTCAAGAGAGTTTCATAGAAGACTGCATAATTGAGCATCTATTTAACCCAAGTTGGTCTATCAGATGCTCCAATCTCCGTATAATTCTTGATCAAGTGATCTTCATATCCTTGACCTATAAACCACAGTTGTACAGAAGCTGCCCAAGAGGTATAATTTCCACTTCCATCCAACTTAACGGTAGTAATTATTGGAGACGGTGAAGAGGAAAAAATCGACTTTCCAGTAATTTGATTTTCAACTGCTATATCATCTCCCATTGTTGTATTTATTACACAGGAACTGCTGAAAGTAGTGGATGAGAGTAACTACAAAAACAAGAGAAATAGGAAGAAATAGAGAAAACTGAAGAGTCGACCAAGGAGGATCTGGTTCTTCTATAGTCTTTAATTCAAGGAAGAAAAATGAGATGGAGCAGGGACTAAAAACCCTAGCTCTGATACCATGAGAAAGAAGAAGAGAAGAAAAATGGTGCATAGAGTGCTTGATTATTCCCTCAAGCTGTTGGGTTTAAATAACCTTTGATAGAAATACAAATAAGGAAAGACTACAATTACAAGCCTACAAAATCTCCTAATTACTTAATTATAGGGATTTGTGTGATTACAGGGATTTGTGTATCTTTTTATATTTACATAGTATCAATTCTTGCCATATTTAACAGGATCAAAAGATCTAAAATCAAACTAAAGTCAAAAGGTTACTATTGACAACCCCTCCACAACCAAAAAAATAAAAGAAAGGAAGGATCAGGGCAGGGCAGGAGCCCCGGTATACTGGAGTTATTGGTAACCGCGAAAGGAAATGAAATTTTGAGGAAAAGGGTTTGGAGTTGGGGCTGTCATGTCCGGGGAATGATCTTTTTGAATTGCTTTTAGTGATGTCAAACTATAATTGCCTAATTGACGAGGTATTCCAGATTTCCCGTGGAGAGCATAATGGAAGTCTACGTGGTGTGCTTCTTGGGAGCAATCTTTGCTGCAGACAACTTAAGAAGGATAATACATATTGCAGTTAGCTAGTGTTGTTTTTGTGAGGATTGTGGAAGATGTTGACCACGTTCTCTTGTATTGCATGTTCACTATAGTTTTATGGGAGCGAGAGAAAGTGACAAGTCGGACAGTGTGCCATTTGGACTGAACTTAAAAAAGAGACGGAAGATGGCACTTTTGTATCTTTCGGTTGCTATGGAAGGAAAGGAAGAATAGGACCTTTGAAGTTTGAAAATTGAGAATCCGATACTAAGAGTCAACATCTCTCTACTTGTATGTGTGGGGTAAGGAGTAATGTCCTTGTTGTATAGAGAGATGGATGGATTGTGGGACCTCTATTTCACGTTATATTAAACCGCCTTTGATTAGTTAACACCATTGAGTGTCATCCTTTTGTCACTTGTTTATCTGGTTTATCAAAAATGAATAAATAGGCCATGAGAAGTGATTGATTCTCGCCTTAAAGTGCCTTGGTCGGTGCTCCATTAATTGAAGCACTTAAGCCTTCACGTTGCTCTGAGAGAGAAGTCCTTTTAACATATGTTATAGGGGTGATCTATCTGTCCTAGCATGATTTGAGCATAATTTATTATTGGGACTTTTGACCTTCCTCACCTTTCCATATATGGTCATATTTTGCTAGCCAGATGAGATGATACCTGCCAGCAAATTCAAAAGCCTGTTATTTTTTTTTATTTGATAAGGTAAATGTTCTATCCGTACAAAAGAATCTGCGCACCAAGTGCCGGGCCATACAAAATTATTTTTGTATGGAGCTAATGAAGTCTATCGTGTCACGTTTTTTTTTTTTTTCTTTTTTTGGTTGAGAAAAAGGTAAGTCTGTCATGTTGCTATCCTCGTATACACTTTCAAACTTGCACCAAAAAGCCAAAAGACCTGAACATTTCAATTACAAAAATATTTATTGCAAAAGCCCTATCCTCAAAGCATCTACAATTTCTTTCCTTCCATATGGTCTATTCTATACAGGCAAGAACTGTTCTCCAAATCTTCCTTAGCTCCTTGTCTCCCTTGTAGCTCCACCAGCTAGCAAAGAGGTCCTATCACAGACCATGGCATCACCCACTGCTTACCAAAAATACTTAAGAATAACTCCCATATGTTTATTCTTAAAGAAAGAATATATCCCATATTTTTCTAGCAAATGGGCAATGGAGGAACAAGTGGCTGCTGTTTTCCTCTTCCTCACCGCACATACAGCATCTGTGTCATATGGCAATTACTCTTTTCTTTATGCATCGTCAGTGAAAATCCAGCAGAAGCATGCAACTTTATGTGGTATTAAGAGATATGAATCTTATTTGCTTGTTTTTAGAACTTTATATGAAGTGCACTGAGATATTGTGTTATAGTGATTTAACGTTCAAAGTACCTGAGATTTGTCACTGTCTTGTCTCATTCGGTTTCTCCTAGCTCCATTTAGGGACTGAAGGCAGGTGTTGGTTTCAGGTCTGTTAGGTTAGGACTTATGAAACTGATTTTGATTAGTTAAACCAGTATTGAATAATATTGTTTTATTTGATTTTTACACCTGATAACAACATATTGATTGTAAACCAAATATCTGGCTTTGCCCTTTTTCCCTTTCCTCCTGTCAATATGATTAAGCTTGATAAGAGCTCAGTTTCTCACATGTACATTTTCTTTCATGCAGCCTGTTTCAAGCAAGGGAAAGCCTTCTAAGCTGCTCAAAAGAAAGCATCAAATAAGTACTTTGTACTTTGACATGAAACAAAAAGAAATGGAGCTGCAAGAGCGACGTGCCAAGGGGATGCTGACAAAAGCTCAAACTCAGGGGAAATATGGTTGGTGATATTTAAGTGAGGTTCTTTGTGGTCTCCTATTGACTCGGTGAACTAGCAACTTCCCTTTGTTTGCTCATCAAATTTCTGATCTGTATTCCTTCCCCTTGTTTAAATGTTATTGATAGTCCTTTGTTGGCTTTGAAAGCATTGTAGTGTTGTAATATTTCTGCAATTTTAGTGCGAATGCTAATGGTTCTGTAGGTTCCTTTAAATCAAATACCATAAAATGAAATGGTCTGTTAAGAAATTGTTGATTGCATCTCCGTGAATGATACATTTATATGCTTGACTGATGCAAGATTCAACCACTTGTAAATTCTTAATGACAGAGAACGTTGAGAAACATAGCCATTTGAGGCAAGAGAACCGATGCTTACTAATGCAGAAGAAGTTGACAAATGAAGACCATTTGACCCTCATTACAAGTTACTGTTTCTAATACACCAAGTTAAGCTCCAGAAAACGCAGCATAGGGAAATAATGACAAAGTCACAGTTGTGGCTAGTTGCATCCCAATATAGATAACTGCTCAGTGGGTTTTAGTCTTGTGCTAGTGCGCGTGAACTGCAGCACATAATAATGGTAGGGCTTGCAGAAAATTATCTCCTTCCAAGATAGCTGTTATGAAGTATACAGCAGTCCCATAGATGCCTATATGATTTCTTCGTAGCTATAGCAAATCTGCCAATTGGCAATAATTAATAGTAGAATGAGGTTCACAATATCAGAGAAATTACAGATAAATAATAATAGCATATTTGAAAGTGTTTTGATATATAATATTGAAGTAACAATATTATGAAGGTAACTCTATGGCTGCTGTAATTCCTTGGAGAGTAACAATACCAGAATTCCTTCTTGAGTAGTCTCCTCTCCTTGTAAGAATTTGGAGAAAAAGCAAAATAGCCTTCAAGGATCATATCCACCAGCATTCTATCGACCTTTGATATTTTAGGAAATAGGAAACCGTCCTAGCAAGTCAAGACACAGAAATGAAGTCAAATAACTTGTGAATGCTGCACTAGGAAAAGTATACCGAACATGCAACAAATTAAACTAGTGTACTTCCCATGTTTTTCTTTAAACATCAACCTAACTTTGTGACAGATCTTTTCTTGGAAGAGGAGAGATTATTACTAGTATTATTGGGTTTAGGAGAGACAACTTAATTTGAAGCCTAACATGTAAAATGTTTTGAAAACCCAATTAGCAGCTCAATAACTCTGACCTTTTGGTGTATTGGTTAATGAAATGAGTTTGAGAATCATGAGGTCTCAAGTTCAAATTTAAGTGGAGGCAGAAATACTAGGTGATTTTTTTTATTTCTCCTCACCTCGGTGGACGTAACTACCCAGTACCTACGCTGATGGAAAGTAGTAGATACCTTGTGCGATTAGTCGAGGTGCGCGGAAGCTGACTCGAACCGTGACTCTAAAACAAAACTTATGGTAGAATGCAACATTTCTAAATAGAAATCTACGCACACCACTACCCCTATGAAACATGCAACTAATATCTGTAACAACCCTTAAGGATTTAGGTTATTTTTGTCATATAAAGTCAAGGACCATCATCTCATCCCAAAATCAGTTACTACTACTTAGTTAGTGGAGACAGATAATTTTATGTAAAATTCTCCTAGATGAAAAATGCAACTATAAGAAGCAAAGAAAAAGTGTAGGGATGGACAGCGACAATGTAATTTGGAGAGAGGAAACATGGCACATAACCTGCCAACTTCAGATCCCTCGGATGAACATTTCCCTCACTTCCCATTATTTACGAAAAGAAAGCAGACTATAGCCAGCAGAGAGAACAACCTATATGCACTCCAATATATATATATTTTGGTATTGAACATTATGAAGTGGTAATGTATTGCCAATACGGAGGATTCTTATGAAATTGATTTTATTAAACCTTACTACATATTTTTAATAAGAATTTAATAGATAAAATTTTATTAATTTTTAAATTGTAAATATTAAAAATTAGCAAAGAAGGTATTGTACTCCAGAAAATAGGTTATTGCAGTTATGTCATTACCCTATGAGTTCTTTCGCTTAATATTTTAGGTTTTTGATATATTAATATCGTATTTATGCTTTTATAACAATATAGGCTTTACTTTTTCTAATGAATTTGGACAATATAATACATTCTCAAATTAAATTTATAATAGGACATTATAATACATTTTTCGAATTAAATTAGTAATAGAAAATTTAAGAAGTATATTCTAAAAGTAATAGGATTACATAACTAAAGATATTTACTTGTTCAATTTTATATGAATTAGACAGCTCGAAAGTAATTATACTAATAGGATTCCTAAAGGTAATCATGTAGGATTCCTAGCGTCTAGTATTATGTCCTAAAACTAATATGATTTTAAGGCTAATATCTAGAATTTCGGTGATGTCCTTTTATTATGAGTTATTATGCTAAATATTATAAGGTTATATTTGTAAACCGACATTGTATTCATGCTTTTATAATATTTTTCTACTCAAATAATATTTTTTTAATCAAACTTTTGTATAATATTGAAAAATACCCAATTATTAAACAACAACTGAGAAAATTAAAAATATAAATGTGTAAAAAGAAAAAAATGATCGTTAAGAGTCAATATCACTAATGATTATAT
The DNA here is from genome assembly GCF_001879085.1 of Nicotiana attenuata. Classification (NCBI taxonomy): domain Eukaryota; kingdom Viridiplantae; phylum Streptophyta; class Magnoliopsida; order Solanales; family Solanaceae; genus Nicotiana; species Nicotiana attenuata. The sequence continues at coordinate 27,872 of NW_017671988.1, forward strand.
AAACATAAAGATCTAAAAGTGAAATATCATATCAATCTTTTACTCTTTGAAAATAAAATTTATAGTGGATAAAATTATAATTAAGATTAAATATTCAAAACAAGAGATGAACTAATATTAAGATCTGAATCAACATAGAATAATTTATTTGTTATGTTAAAACCAAATAATTAAATCTTTTAATTAATTATTTAGTAAGAGAATCCAATTCAATTATTTTTTAAATTCACCATATGAGTAATGTTTTTTATTCAAGTTAAAGAAGTCTTAGGATACATAAATTTTCATAAAAAGAGCGTTAGAACACAAAGTAAAAAGGTTAGTATATTATTAAGAATCAAAACGCTATACAAGTGTATGAGGAAGCACAATCAAAACTAAATCATAATCAAGAACAAGCTTTCAAGACTAAATTATAAAGAGTCGACTCTGGTATAACATGATTATTTAGATGCCTCCGGCGGAATCGAAATAATATTTTTATGTCATACATTACTTGCAAATATCATATCAAGAGGCATGACACTATTAGCAATAATAGCAAGTGGTGTACCAACAACGATTTTATTGTGAGGACACCCACTTTAAATTTGATATACCTCTTCAAACAACTTAAATAACCATCACAAATATATCAATGCAGAGCAACAACAACAACAACAACAACAACAACAACCCAGTAACAATCCCACTAGTGGGGTCTGGGGAGGGTAGAGTGTACACAAACCTTAGTACCTTACTCCTACCCCTAAGGTTAGAGAGGCTATTTCCGGGAGACTCTCGGCTCAAAGACAAAAGATCTGTAACAACAACAAAAAACATACAAATAAGATCAGCACCGTAAGTGACAACAAATAAGTGGGAAGGACAATAATTATGGCAATAATAAAAATTGAAAATAAAATATAAAATGAAAGTAAAAAATAATAAACGAAAAATAGAAAGTGTGATGGAACAATAATCGCTAGCAGTCCTATATAAAACACTATCAGACTAGCCAGAACAACGAAGAAAAACGCTCAATTACCCCCTAACCTACAACTCTGATGCTCGACCTCCACACCTCCTTATCCAGAGTCATGTCCTCGAAAATCTGAAGCTGCGCCATGTGCTGCCTGATCACTTCGCCCCAATATTTCTTAGGCCGCCCTCTACCTCTTCTCGTACTTGTCAAATCCAACCGTTCACACCTCCTAACTTGGGCATCTAGGCTCCTCTTCCGCACATGCCCGAACCATCTAAGCCTCGCTTCCCGCATCTTGTCATCCATGGGAGCCACCCCCACCTTCTCCCGAATATCTTCATTGCTAATCTTATCCAGCCTAGTGTGCCCCCACATCCATCTCAACATCCTCATTTCGGCTACTTTCATCTTCTGGATATGAGAATTCTTGACTGGCCAACACTCAGCCCCATACAGCATGGCCGGTCTAACCACCGCTCTATAGAACTTATCTTTAAGTTTCAGTGGAACCTTCTTGTCACACAGAACTCCAAACGCTAACCTCCATTTTATCCATCTCACCTCGATACGGTGTGTGACATCCCCGTCGATCTTCCCATCTCCTTGGATAATAGACCCTAGATACTTGAAAATCTCTCTCTTAGGGATGACTTGCGAGTCAAGCCTCACCTCCCCGTCCGCTTTCCCTGACACATCGCTGAACTTGCACTCCAAATATTCTGTCTTGGTCCTACTCAACTTGAAACCTTTAGACTCCAGGACCTGCCTCCATACCTCTAGTCTTTCTTTGCCGCCTATCGTCTCATCAATCAGAACTATATCATCAGCGAACAACATACACCATGGCACCTCCCCTTGAATATGGTGTGTCAATGCGTCCATTACTAGGGAAAATAAGAACGGTCTGAGCGCAGATCCTTGGTGTAACCCCATAACTACCGGAAAGGGCTCCGAGTCACCTCCTACAGTCCTAACCCGAGTCTTAGCTCCATCATATAAATCCTTTATCGCCCTAATATAAGCTACCGGTACACCTTTCACCTCCAGGCATCTCCAAAGAACGTCCCTAGGGACCTTGTCATACGCCTTCTCTAGATCAATGAACACCATGTGCTGATCACGCCCAACTATGCCTTATAAAAAGGACAATGCGGTCGCTGCAAATATAATCCGGTTTACAAGTCCGGAGTCGAATCCCACAGAGAGTTAACCTATCAACTGCTACCTTCAGACCCACCAAGTCTTCAGAACCAGCTTCCCAAATATTCAAATTCTCAGTTGAGTATTCTTTAATAACTAACTTGCAAGTAAATAAAAGGCTATAACTAAATTAGAAGGGTTGTAAACAATTATGAGAAAAAGCTAAGGCAATGATTTCCCCTATTGATGGAATCCCTTCTGTTTATGCTCATACAAATTTACCCACACATCTCTATCAATCATGAACGCTAATCTTACCGCAAATCTCTCCCGAGTAATCACAGTAATCTACTATTGCACTCTCCCGAGATACACTAGCTTGCTTAATTTCGCACAATTCAATTTAAATTGCACCCAAGGCTTCGTTATTCCTAATCCCTCCTTTACACCCGCAATTATAGATTCCTCTAATAATCTAGGAGTGGTGTTGTTCAACAATACCCTAAATATGCACTCTTTTCCAAGTTATGCACACTAAATAGGCACAGCTAATTGAGGATCCTGTCAATTAACTACAACGAACATGAAGTTGAACAACTAAAGATTTAACTAGCAATTTGTATTCACATAAACAAGAAGTTCATCACCCAATAGGTTCCATCAAAGCCTTAGACAAGGAATTTAGCTACTCATGACTATGGGAGAATAAACTAAGCTTGAATTCATCATAAAATCAAAAGAAAAGAAGAAAGATGTTTAGAGTACTTTCTCACAATTGTTTTTCTTGCTAAGAACCCTTAGAAATCAATACATGCCTCTCTTGGGCGAAGTCTAGCGTTTTAAATAGGGTTTAGGTCTAAAAATCCCGTGTTTTACACTTAAGTCCCCGAAGTTTACTGTGCCCACCGCGGTTCTACCGCGGTCGCGGTAGAACCGCGGTCAAACGCCTTCGCGGAATCTTCAACCTTCAGAGACTGCCTTCCACCGCGGTTTCACCGCGGTCGCGGTAGAACCGCGGTGGAACTTGTACCCGGGCATTTTGGCCTGTTTTGAATGGGCTACTTGGGAAATTCAACAATTAGCCTCTTTTCATCAATAGTTGACTCCAAAACCGCTCCTTAGCCTTCCTTACACCTATATCACCTGCAAATCATGTAAAGCACTAATAAGAGCATTTTGTTGTCATTTTCCACATTAAAAGTTCACAAGAAGGTGATTATTTGGTGCGTGATTATAGTCAAATTCACCTATTATCATGTGCAAATCCCTCTTCTTATCTCTGTACTGTTCCACCAATCTCCTGATAAGATGGATAGCTTCTGTAGTAGAGCGACCCGGCATGAACCTGAACTGGTTTTCTGATATAGACACCACCCTCTTTACCCTCCCTTCCACCACCCTCTCCCAAACTTTCATGGTATGACGTAGTAACTTTATACCCCTATAGTTGTTACAATTCTGGATATCCCCTTTGTTTTCGTACAACAGAATTATCGTACTCCACCTCCACTCATCTAGCATCCTCTTCGTTCTGAAAATAATATTAAACAGCTCAGTCAGCCACTCCAAGCCTGCTTTACCCCATACCTCCAAAATTTTACTGGAATCTCGTCTGGTCTAATCGCTTTGCCCCGGTTCATCTTACGCATTGCTCCCACGACCTCCTCCACCTTAATACGCCTACAATATCAATGCAGAGCAATGACGCTAAGTTATAAAAAAATCAAATTTGATAATATAGGATGAAGCATTTATGGCAAAGTATCAAACGATCGAAATAATTATCCGAAGTTCTTATTAATGAACCGTTTGGTATAAAATTAATGGTTTGGAATGTGATTTCTGTCAAGTACTATCAGTAGTTCCAAAATCGACAAGAAATATAAAGTAAGAACAAATCCAGTATTCAGTGTCTTCTTGCTTCGTGTCAGAAACGAATAAGAGCATTCAAAAAGATGATTTGGTTTTTCCTGAACACTTGGTTATTAATCCCAATGGTTATAGTATTGCATTTAATAAGAAAAATATTTTTATCAATTCAAATCGCATGATAGAATTAAAAAGATATCTTAGCTAGCAGAAATGAATATGTCGATCAACTAAATAAAAGGTTGATTGCAAAGTTTTATAATAAAAAAATATTTTTCAGTTTTTGACCTAGCATGAAATGATACCAATAATTACTACCAAGAATAATACTTAAATACTTTGATACCAAACTACCATATATGTTGTTGTCAAGTTTATTATTTCTTACGTATGTTAGTGTCACCGTATATATAATAGACTAAGTTAAAATTGATCTTCCATTGTATATGGGTTAATTTTGAAAAAAAAAATGTCCATCATGCTACTGAAAAACTTAGATACGCCGAATAGCTTATGTAATAGCACACATATGATATATAGAAGTTTTGACAATAACGTCATACATGCAAAAATTATGATACTCGTCAATGTGCTTCTAAGTTTATTCTTATCCCTGAATTCAACTTTCATCTTCCGAAACAAAGGAACATCCTTTTTTGTGTGAAAATAATTTTAGTATGTTTATGTTTTGCAAATATAACAAATAAAGCACAAGGACAAACATCCTAAATATTGGACTATATTTACCGCAATATATTTTCTTACACAAACAACTGTATGTTGCACTTTCAAGAGGGATATCAAGATCGACAATAAGAGTTTTGGTTAAGGCAGAGCAACCAAAGCATTAGGAGGAAACATAAACAAAAAAATATTATCCACAAAAAGTGTTCGTTAATATACCATCACATTAAATTCTTTTAAACTATAATAGATAATTATCTAACTAATATGACAAAATTAGTCATTTGTGTAAGTTTTGACGATGTCGTTTTATTTTAAATTCATGTATGCTTATGTAATAATATTTTTCGATATTTAGATGATTGTTGTATTATTATACATAAAAATTCTCTCATTAGTTAAATTTTATGTTCCTTTATATAAATAAATATTTAAATCATCACTAATCATTATTAACATTCATAGATACTAGTTTATTATAAATATATTGACGCATTGGCAACTTATTGAAAACGTGTTATCTCGCACGACAATCATGGCTGAACAAAATTATACCTAATTCTGTGATCATAAATGTGAACACCAAGTTTGCGCCTAAATGAACTCAATGAATATAGTCTCTAGCTTCCACTCACGAACATTTATTTAAGGCTAAAAAGAAAAGAGAACAAAAAGATCCAGCAAAAGAGGTGGGACGTGTGGGGAATGTTGACAAGCCTTTTCATTTTTCCATTCTTGATTTTCGAACAGATAATAGCCCTATTAGGTGCAAAAACAAAGAGAATTAAGGAAAACACACCACTTACTAGCTTCAGGCAATACGAAATTCCCTTTTGAACTTTTAAAAAAATATATAATTATGATGTTTTGGCTAGCTTACATGCTTATTGAGTATTCAATTTTGTACCTGCAATCTCCCACCAAGCACAAGTACAAGTAACTTCGCCAAAACAAAGCTTCGAAAGATGGGAAGAATCACCTGAAATTTTTGTCCATTTGAACACTTATCTCCAAAGTTTTCTCCCACTTTATTGACCTCTATACTAAACCCTTAAATGCCAGCATGTCCTTGAACTTTACACCCTCCTAATAGTAAATGACAGGGAAAACTTTACAACAACTAAGTAGTACAAAAAATTTAACTTAGACTTTCAAATGATTTACCGGCCTATGTTACTATTTCCCCAAAAAAAAGGAAAGAAAGGAAACAGAAGCTATCCGCCATTTGGAGAGACAATTTTTCTTGATTCCAATTCTTTCACACTTTTAACAATGTCATTAATGTTCTTTGACAGTTGATCTGAGTGATCCTCCATATCTTTCAAAACCATATCTAGCTGCTCTTGCAAAACAGCAGATCTTTTACGCTCCTTCTGTAACTCTGCTGTTAATTCCCGGATCTTGACATCTTTATCATCCTGAAATTGGTCCATCGAATATCAAGAACAGCACAGGCACATTACACAATCAAACTGTTTTTTCTTCTAAACAAGATTATATTGCCTAATGGGAAAGAACGGAGGAGAGGGGGAAGCAATGACAAAGCACTAATGGAATCTTAGAAGAATTTAGCTACAAACCTTAAAGCGGTGATAAATCGCTAATGGAAATATTAGAAGAAATTTGCAACAAATCTTTGCCATTTTAACTGCAATTCATGTATCCATTGGGTTTCTGTGATTGCAGTACTACACACATTTCTTTTGGGTTCAATTTACATCTGCCAACTAAATGTATAACAAACTAATGCTCTATTCACGCAACGAAAGAGCCCCTCTGGCACCAGTTGGTCATATGCATTCATTATTCCAAAGAGCAGTTACCACATGTGGAAAACCATACACGCACAATATGCAGATATCAGTATTAAATTATTCCAGTTGTGTGACTTTTACAGTATAAAATAAGGAAGACAGAGCGATTATACAAAGCCAAGCCTTTAGCCTACCAGCCCAAAAAGGTGCAGCGATTTTGCCACGAAATTCTGCTTTTTTTAAGTGCATTAAGTAGGATAATCTCATATACCAGCATTTTCGAAAAGCTATGGAAAATATCAGAATCAATGTGGACTAAGGAAAGAACAAATAGAAGCAAAGGAGCCACGTGAGTGATAGCCACCAGTTGAGAGATTACAACTTAGTCGTGTCGGAACACCAACATTAAGTCTGATGTCTGCTAGGGGTGTTTTTAGTTGGTTTGGAATTTGAATACTAGTGTAAAGATAAGTGTAAATTAAAAATACTCAAGCGAAGAAAAAATACTATATTTGAAGACAATTTTATTGCTCTTTGAAGCAATATCAGGTCTTCACATAAATTATGCTAAGAGTCGGATTCTTTCAGTAAACGAGGTGCCCAACATTAAGAGTCGGTCAATACATACAAACACAATGTGGGCTAATTGCCAACTAAATATTCAGGTATGCCTTTGGATGCCATTCACATAGAATACAATATTTGGGAAGGGGTGATTGAAAAGTGTGAAAAGAGACAAGCAAATTAGAACAGACCATACTTATCTTGGGGGAGGGTTGGTTCTAATTGATAGTTTCTGCACGCACTAACGACTTATACTATGTTGCTCTTTCCTCTACCAAAGAAGGTGGAGAAGAGAATCGATAACTTAAGGAGGGATTTTTTGTGGCAATGAAACAACGATAAAAAGTCTTTCGATCTGGTTAAGTGGGAATGTGACATCGGCAAGAAGGAAGGCGGCTTGGGAGTCAAGAATCTAAGGGTACACAACAGTAGTCTTCTTATGAAGTGGTTATGGAAATTTGCAATGAGTGCAGGCAAATGATTAGAGAGAAGTACAAGATAGAAAATTCTTGGATAACGATACCATCGAGGCACTCATATGAAGCTGGGAATTGGAAAAAATGAGAAACTTATGGAATATATTCTCAGAACACATGTACACCAAGGTGGACAATGGTAGAAAAACTTTATTTTTGAAAGAAAGATGATTAGGACATAGCGCCTCAAAAATCAGTTCCCTACCATTTTCAACATAGTAAATAATCACAATGCGACTGTAGAAGATTAGTGGTCTACCCAAGGATGAAACATTTCCTTGAGAAGGTGTAATTATTTGGAAATGGAGGAAATGAGTAGTTTTTTGCAGATGATAGAAAGTTTTCAAGTACAACAGTTAATTCCAGATAGGATAGTTGAAAGGAACAAGGGCGTGGCCTTTACTCAATGAAGTCTGGATATCAAGTTTTGTCCCAAAATAGACAACAAGAAGTATGGCCATGGAAATCGATATGGAGAAATAAGCACCTTACAAAGTAGAATGTTTTTCATGGGTAGTGGCCAGAGAGGCTTGCTTGACTCAACACAATCTACAAAGAGATATAACTATTTGCAACAGATGTATAATGTGAGATGAAGATTATGAAGACGCAAAACACTCATTCATCCATTGCAGAATCACAAACCAGATCTGATACATGCTCTTGAATTTGCTTTAAGTTCAATGGTGCGAGCCAGAATCTCCTAAAGACCTGCTGCATTGTTGGAGTTGAAGAGGACTAACGAAGGACGACAAAAAATTGTGGAACACCAGACCAGCGGCAATATAGTGGACTATATGGAATACAAGAAATCAGAGATACTATGAAGACAAAAAGGAGAATATTTGTAACTTAAAGCACATATGTTTATGTCTTTTAGCCTTTCAGTGAGAAAATGAGAATGTACGCGAAGTAGATAGTACTCATCATTACACTCTTTGGATGCTATTCTTTAATTAAATTTTCACTACATTTTCAAAAGAAAAATTAGTCAAGTGTTATAGAACTCCTAATTTTGTCTTAAAAGGACAATTATTGAATATTTGTATGAAGTTAGCCAAATGAGCGGAATGGATATAGATGATTCCAAATAGTTTGGGATTGAGGCATAGTTGTTGAATATGAAAAGAACAATTTATCAGGATACAGACTTATTAATCAATAAATCTAGCTGATTAAGCTGAATATGTATGACAAGAGGCAACTAACCAAGAGATATCAATTAAGCTTACAATTTGAGAGTGGATCACTTAGTCACCAATGATTTATGCACTACCCTAAGAACCTCAAATGATAGCCACATATCAGATCTAAGATAAAGAAAGTATTTGTAATAGATCCTTCATGGATTGGGTACATACGTTCACATATTTCCCGCCACTGTCTATGGTCCAACCAATAGCTATCTGAGCCTATATCAACAGAAAGGAAGGGGAATTTGCGCTCAGATACTGGCTGAAAGCAAGGTTATAATCTATGTTGATAAGGCCCTGTGAGGATCCAGGTAGGACATGAGTCCGAGTTAAAGACAATTTCTAAACACAGGTGTTCAGGGTCATACTTGTTGCAAATGTTGGCCCAGAATGTACATTAGACAAATGTATCATCCTCCACTGAACAAAAGGAACATTACCTAGTCAAGCAGACACATAGTGCCAGTTAAGTAGACCACCCTTTGTTTGACTAACAGTACTGCAACTGTAATACCCTTGTTGACAAATGAATAGACAGATGCAGAATATTGACTTAACATGTCAGCTGACATGGACTGATATCAGAGTCCTTGAGACATGATGGTGCATGGGACAGACAGACTACTGGAGCTAAGACTTCAAGCCTGATGTGCGAAGGGCTGCGAAAGGGGATCTTCACCGTTGTATTCGTCTTGAGGACTAATAACAGAATCGGGTGGAATGAGGGAGGACAAACAAAGATAGACACTAAATAGATGTGGTACCGCTCTAGCAGTCACCAAAAACAGACAGAATTGAAAGACTTTGTGGAAATAGAAAAAGAAATGTTTGGTTGGGAGGCCAGTCTTGTCTTAGGTGGAAGCTATGTAAGTCTGGGGATTGTGTAAGCACGGATATCATATGTAAACAATAGAAAAGAGTTAGCGAAGTGGTGATTAACACAACATAATAGGGCTCCTTGTACAAGAGATCTGAAGAAGTTTCTTAATTCTTGTGAATCTTATATTTGGAGAGTAATGTGATCTGAACTTTTGAACCAAGAATCCAGAGCCAAAGGAAGAAAACAGCATAGTCCAAATTACCTTGTTCACCCAAAAACTTTCCGACAATTACCTTGTTCACCCAAAAACTTTCCAACAAAGTTCGTGAAATGTGTATTTGCTACCTCGAGAACACCGCAGATCATATTGTCTAAGCGGTTAATCGATCATAAGAGTTGAGTCTCTCATGCATTCTTCTTCCCTCGGCTCTGGTTCTTGATTCAAGAAATCTTAGATCACATGACCGGAATAGACATCTGTTCTGTTTGACTTTAAACAGTAACAAATTTTTGGTTCTCCTGTAGTTTAGCCTTTTATTATATGATAAGAGAAAGGATTTCACAATGTCATTGCAATAGAGCAATATCTCCTTCACTAACAAGCCCTTTGTGCTCCATAGCAAGGAAGCTGCTTGCAGGATAAACATTTTCGACTAGAAGTTTCTTTAAATTCCTAAAGCTAGAAGTATTGCCGAACAGAATCCAACAAGACGTTCTTTGAATAGCTTCAATAATTTAGTGTAAATATGAATATCTAGTAAGGAAGGGGTAACAATAAATGCATTGCAAGAACTAGCTTATTTTCCATGGAGAAAGTCACGCCACACAAACAGGCATCCTAAATAGCAGTGAACTAAATATTTGTAGATGAGGATCATTATTGTCATCAGGTAAGAACTCAAAGACGGGAAAGACTTGGAAGGGGTGATTATGTTTTAGCAACAAAGCGGAACAAGAAAGTAGAAGTTGTCAACTTAAGTCTCAACCGGTAAAGTAAACCGTCGACTTCTGCTCTAATAAATGTGAGAAAAAAGAGAAAGGAATGATGGCAATAAAGAGAAATGCATTTCATACAAAACAGTGTGTAGAGAACTTGAGAAGTAGCTGTGTAGAGAGAATTTTCTTTATATATGTCAACAACCTGATTTCAAATTTCATCAATTAGTTTGAAGTACTTACCGGTGTTTGACACAAGATTGAACCTATGCGGGTATTAGCAGGTTTAACAACCAGGGGATGATTGTGTTCCTTCACTAATTTAGCAACAACCCATTTTCCAGATTGTTCTTTCTTCACTATTATCATGGCCTTACATCCTTCCCTAATTGCTCTGCACTTCCTTTGTCCATTCTGATTTTGTCTACTTTTACTGAAACCCTCTTTATTACACACAAGTCGGCGCCACACCAACTCCCCATTACGCATAGATCGACGAAATGCATCTACTCTCATGACAAACCCCAAATGTGTCGCATATGTGCTATAGTATGCTTTAGCAGCTTCTTCTGATTCAAATTCCATACCCACATAAGGTTCCAAATTCGGACGCCCTTCAGCTTCAACACCATTTCTGGTCAACTCCATCCCACTAGAACTCAAGACCATCTCCCCATCATCTGCTGTAGTATTGTTTTCATCCACTGCCATGACACAAGAGCAAAATACAGAAGCAGAATATCGTGAAACAAATATCAGACACTATCTGTTGCTACCTACAATAGCACAAATTTAATAGATTGTCGTTTCAAGATCTACATTTGCATTGCAGAAATGAAAGTGGCAGAAGAAAGAAAAAGGGAAAATCTCTTCTTTTTTTCTTTTTCTGCAAATTTGGTTAAGGGGATATGCTTCAAATTCCATACCGACATAAAGTTCCATATTCAAACGCCCTTCAGCTTCAACACCATTTGTGGTCAATCCCTTTCCACTTGAACTCTCTACCATCTCCGCATCATCTGTTGCATAATTGTTTTCATCCACTGCCATAACACGAAGGCAAAGTACAGAGAGCAGAATAAGTTTGTGAAGAAAATGAGACACTATACGTGGCTAGGTAAAATAGCACAACTTTTATAAACATTAAAATCGTTTTAAAGAAAAGAAAGTGAGAGAAAGGAAAAAATGGGAAAAACTCTTCTTCTTTTTTCTCCGTAAATTTGATTAAGGGGTTGCCCCCCAGGACTTAGTTCAAGTGGTAAAAGGTTGAGAGACTTGTGACTTAGGCACAGGTTCGAGCCCTGCGCCATGCGAACTAAGTCTGGTATTTAAGTAGAGAAGGGTGAAGGGCAAGTGTTACAAGCATTTGGGACTCAATAGGCAACTCGGTTAGTTGGAGCAGCAGTTCAGTTAGTTGAAGTAGTTAGCCACATCAGCATGTTATAAGCTGTTAAGAAGAAGTTAGAACTTAGAACTGAAAATGTAAATAGGTATCATCTGTATTTTATTGATCATTCAATTGTACATTTCATGACTGATATGAATAAAACTCTCTCCCTTCCTCTCTAATTCCTTCTCTGTTCTACATTCTCCATTGCTGTACAGCTCGAGCACTGCTCCTGCCACAGTATTTCTCTTCTTGAACAGGTGAGTTCCTGAAGAGTGTATTAGGCGCGCCCACTATCCTCGAGTTTCAAAGGTGGCGGTTGGTCCAGATGGATTTCTCAATCATCAATGATTAGGGGTTTGTGACAACTTGAAACTTTAATCCTAAATCTGCGAGCCTAATTCAACCAATTCGTAACAGTGATCTATGTTGTGCCAATTCAGAAAGAACCAGAAGTTCTTGTTTCAGCCACATCATTTTTCCTGTATCCACTTTCCAAATTATGTACCAACAAGTCCTACATAACACAAAATCTCACCAACGACCAGAATTTTATCGTCGCAAGTATATAAGCAAACCTTACAACCAACGAAACACTAATATGTATTAACTCCTTTTGATAATTCCTTCAAATTCTTGGTTTAAATTAGTTATTTACATCTATGAATTTAGCAATTAACTAAAATAAAATAATGGAAATGTGCTTTTACAAGAAATGCGGCTACTTACTAGTACAATACACAGATCGAAAATCCAATTGTCACTGATAAATGTGCTGCTTCTGGTTAGAGACTCGAGCAGGTTGTGTGCGCTGAAAAGGGGGAAGTGTCTTCTCCGAATTTTTGCAAACACCACGTAAAGTTAAAAACTTAAACAAATATTTTGCTTTTAGTTTTTCCATTACATGGAATTTAACACCCTCAATGATACGACTAAATTATGACAATGGTTCAAATTGATGAAATGACCCTTCAAAGATTGTCTTTTTTTTTTTTTATATCCTTTACATGCAGAAATAAAGATTATTAATTTGACATAAAAAAAAAAAAAAAAAAAACATGTGCAGTAAACCCAATTGACCCACAAATGACAAGATTGGGTTGCTCAAGTGGTGAGCACTCTTTATTTCCGACCAATAGGTTGTAAGTTCGAGTCACCCAAGAGCAAGGCGGAGTTCGAGTCATCCCACGAGCAAGGTGGGGAGTTCTTGGAGGGAAGGAAAAAAAAACAGAAGTGAAACAATCTATCATTCAACAATGATTGACACTGGCACTTCTTGGTAACAATCATGTATTGATCAAGCTTTCCTTGCTTGAAGAATATGTTCACTTGTTATCAAAGCCTGGTTTCTACTTGAAAGCTCAAGGGTAGATGTGGCAGATGAGGTGTACGAAGTGGAACCCTTGGTGAACTTCTAATGAAGAAACACCTATTGCAATAGCGTGGATTAGCTTTCCTGAGCTGCCTCCAAACATTTTTGGTAAGAAATTTGTGTTTTCCTTGGCTAGTGCAGTAGGGAGGCCTCTACATGTTGATTTAGTTACTCAAAATGATACTAGACCTAGTTGTGTGAAGGTTAAAGTGGAGGTGAATTTGTTAGCTAAATTCCCTCAAAGAATAAAAATTATGGAGAAAGAGGATGATACTGGACCAGAAGAATCAAAGTGGATAAAAATCACGTATGATTATATGCCTAAGTATTGTAAAACTTGTAAGAAACTAGGTCACAATGAGGTGGATTGCTAGGTAATTCATCCTGAATTAGACAAGAAATTTGATGAAGTCCTTGAGGATCAATGTAAAGGAAAGTAGGCAAAGGAGATAGTGAGAATTGCTGCTGCTACTACAAAAGTCCCATCAAGTGGTAAGGTATTAGGAAAGGCTCCTCCTAACAATGCAAAATAGGAGTGGATGCAAAGAAGACAAAACATGTATCAAATGGATAAACGAGGTCATATTATTGATGGTGCAAATGATAATGAAGGTGTCAAGGGTAAGGGAAAAAACAAGGAAGATGTTGTGGTTTCAAAGAACTCTTTTGATGCATTGAATGTGCTAGAAGAGGAGAGGGAAACACTAACGATCACCGATGGCAAAGAGGCTGAGGTCTCGAGGGAGTTGGAGAACAAAACAATGAAGCTACAAAAGTCCAATCCTAATCCTAAGGAGAATAAAATTAATGATGTTCCTACTGCTTACTACAACAACAACAACCCAGTAAAATTCCATTACTGGGGTCTGGGGAGGATAGTGTGTACGCAGCCTTACCCCTACCCCGAAGTAGTAGAGGGGCTATTTCCGAAAGACCCACGGTTCAAGAGAACAAAAAGACAAAAGGAGACAATATTAGTAGCAACAAAGAAATCATATGAAAAACAGGAACAACACAAAATTCAGAAGAAAGATGCAAAGCAAAAACGATAGCTAGTAAATAGCTCCTGTGCTGAAAAGTGAAATAGTAAGACACAACATTGCCACTAACTATCTTAGACAAAAACCCTACCAGACTGGTCTCGCAATGGTACAAAGAAAGGAAAGACTCACACTACCTCCTAACCTACAACCCTAATACTCGGCCTCCACATCTCCCTATCCAGTTGTCGCGCCCCCTTTTTTCCCCTCCTCGCGAGGAGAAGTCCGGGCTTCGACATTCACGGGGTGTAATGACTCATTTTCTTTTAGGAATTGGGTATTTGAAGATTCGCTACCTAACGGATTATGGTGCGTTAGGGCACCTAGAGCGATTAACTCTTGGGTTGGTTTGCATTACCAGAGATTAGGGTAAGGGCTCGAAGTAACCTCGAGGGGAAGGTGTTAGGCACCCCTCTTGGTCCATAACTGTGGGTCCCGACCGAACTTATATTCACAAATTAGTCCATAAATAAACAATTGAAGCAAGTAATTGCAAGTAGAGCATGTTGGGCATTGTATAAAAATAAGAATTTAAACAGGTTGTGAAAGAGAAGGAAAAAAAAATGAAGTTTCAAGCAAAAGGATTTGGGGGAGAGGGAGGTCCTAGGTTGGTTAGCCTATAGGATCATCAGTACAATGCCCGGTAATCACTCCTTGAAAAGGGGCTACGCGTGGCATTAGCGCACCGGTCATCATATCCCCGTCTACCCTTCCCATCCCCTTATTGGTCATGCAAAGCGAGTGTCGGTCACGGATTCCTATTGCGTGCTGCTACCCGTCCTTTCTTAATGGTCCTTGAGGGAGTTAGGACCTCTACCTATAGGTAGTTCTAGACAAACCCCTAAGGTTTTCAAGGTGAAAATTCTAAGGCGACAAGCAAAACAATTAGGACTTTGAGCAAACAAGAATAGGAAAGAGTAGATAAAGGCTCAATTTTCCTCCACAAGTAAACGTACAAGCAGCACGACTCAAACACAGTTAAGGTCTCTATTAATCAAAGTCCTAAAATAGGATCTCTAAGTGACGATGCGAAAATAGACCCCATTTTATACCCAAAAAGTTATAATCTAGAAGTTGCCTAGGGATTCTTTTTAAAATTATTAGAATCAGAAACATTGAACAGCGGAGAAAGAGCTTCAGGGGAGTGCAGTTTTGAAAATGACCTAAGGCTTGCTTATATGCAGCATACTGTGTCTATATTAATGCAGAGACAAACAAGTTTTCGAAATAGACTCCTTTAATACCTATAAGCATGGTATCTAATGGGATCAATGCAATTTTGAAAGAACTTGTTTCAAAAAATGCTAACGCTTAGTAAGGCCAGTTTTAGAAATGAACTAGGCGTGATGAAGTTGATTTATTAGGCCAAACTAAATCACCAGATAGAATAGCGAGTGTAGATCCCTATAAACATGGTATTTAGGCGTATTACTGATTTTAGCAACATACAGAAAGACTTATTAGAACTGAATCGGAGTTGAGTCCTATCGGCATGGCATCTATATCTGAATTGATTTAAGGCATGATTGTTTGGGACCTATAAACATGGTCTCTAACATGACAGAATGCAAAACTTTATGAACATGATTTCTATCTGATGCAAACGAAATTAGAAGTGAGATCCTATAGGCATAATTTCTATTAGGCAAGGAAATCAGATTTAAAAGAGTAAATCCCTACGAGCATATTTTCTATCGCGCAAAGCAGACAGATTTAAAAAGTAAGATCCTAAGATCAGGATTTCTACCCATATGACCCCATAAAGTATACATCTACCCACCCTTTTTACTAAATACCCCCAATATCTGTTTACAAATTATTACAGGCCAATGAATGAATTACATAAGTAAAAATAGAAAATCAAGAAGCTATTCTATAGGGAGCCTACAATTAGGCCCAAGTTTTCCAAAGCCTCCAATGGTCTCGTAAGCCTCAATTCTATAGACAAATCAGAGTCTAGGTGCATCAAAGTTCCCTAAGGGCCTCAAGGACCCCGGACAATGCTTACACCTAGACTTAGCAACCAAGAATTGAACAAGTGCAGTGTGGAAAGGCCAGCCTCAGTATGCTAGAGTTCAGAGGGCTCTCAAGAGGATCCCAAGGCAGTACACATACTAGAGGGGGCAGAACTTATTGACTAAGAGTAAAGTGGAAGTGTAGGGCACGAGTTGGAAAAGGTTATTAAAGACTGTATTTGAAAGTCTATTTTGGAAGCAATTAGTAAAGCAACAAAGATTGTTTGAAAAGAGGTTGGAGTAATAAACAAACTTAAACACCTTAAGAAAAGATCACACAGCTAGTTTGCAGAATTCAGTACTCATACAAGGGTCAAGGGATTGGGGATACATAGACATTTTGGCTGCACAACCCAGCAAGGATCTTAAGACTGGTTTGGACATGCTCAGAGATAGTTAACTCTGGCATAATCACACACTAGTCAGGAGAAATACAAACACATAGAAGTGGTGATAAGGATTCGGGGATTCATAGGATGGTAAGCATACAAGAAATAAAAGACAATTGATAAGCATGCTTTGAAACACACATAAGGGGATACATTAATCCAGCGGGAAGGGGAGACATAACAACATGTTGATAAGGCAACTTAACTACAAGTTCCACAATAGAACCACAAGTAGAAGCAAACTAGGAATAAAAGAAACTAAAACAGTAAGAGAAGCATATTATTGTTGGAACTTTAAATGAAAACTAGGACATACCAGTGAAGGTAGAAGTAATCAGAATGAAAGAACCAAGAGTACAGATGATTAGCCTTGGCTTTCAGCTGGCTAACAATAGCAAGTAGCACAAAAGAGGAGGAGAGCAGAGGTTTTTAGTAAGAGAGGTAGTTTTTTGAAAACCAGTGTCTCTGTGTGTGTTAGTGAAAGACTAGAGTATTTATAGTTGAAAATAGGTAGTAAATAAGGTAAGAATCATAGTAGCATGGTAATTAAAGAACTCAGAATCAATCAATTAGAAAATCAAGGAAGTACTCCCTTAAGTTAAGGGAATCAAATCAAATGGGAAGATTCAGTATCATATAAGGCAAGAAGAAAAATCAGTGCATGACTAAATAAGGAAGGGGTCAAGGTTCAGTAAGCATAGAGTAGTCGATTAGGACTAAATTCATAAAACCTCAATTAAGGAAATGACTTAGTAAAAATAAAGTACCATAGCAAATAAGGTAATGAAATCAGTCAATTTAAACAAACGAGTAGAATTTTAGGGTTTTAAAAGAAAACCTTTCAATCAAACCATCAATTAAGGGAATCAGAATCAATCGAGAGTGAGTCATGATTCTGTACTTTAACATATAAATAGAGAAGATCAAATAGATGTAGCGAACAGGCAAGGCCAGCAATATCGACAGAAATAGGCAAGAGATGAACACTCAAGATAAATACAATCACATAGAGGTGATATAGGTAGGTTAAGGACTCAGTAAAACCCATTCGAAGCATGGTAACCACAGAAGCATTAACAAGAATCAAATAGTCAGGCTAACACACAGAACCAAGCTGTTGGCCCAAGTAAAGGTTAGTTTTGAAGACTGACAAAGGAACTCAGACATGAACTAGGTCCATCTAGTGGTCCATCCCTCAGGTTCACAAAAACGGGCAGATTCAAGCATGTGGGTTGCACGTGAAGGAGATAAGCTTAACTTGGTGTATTTAATATCTCCTGATCGAAAAGGTTGCATAATTGATAAGGAGAAGGAGTCCTTAATCAAAGAGAACACTATTCAAGATAGGGAAGGAGTTAGAAGTTGAAATCAACTAGAACTCTTCCACCAAGGAAGAGTTGCATCAGAACTCTAGTTATTTCTTCATCTACTAACTCTATAAATTGCAGGGTGTTCTCACATTAAAGTGTTGCACAAAAACGCAGAAGTTAAACGTGAATTGGGAGCAAAATAGCAAGGCTTTTTGCAAGCAGTTCGTGTGTGATTCAAGTGTGCAAACCAGAAGCTACATGAACCAGATTGAAGAACCAGCTCCATAAAGAGTTTTATGTGTCTTTCTTTATTTCTAGTTCAATTGTAGTAGGTGTTTCATATTGTACCTTTCAGCTTTACTAGAAGCAATTGTAATAGGTATATTGAGTATTCAAGTTAGAGTTAACTTGAAGTTGTCGCAGCAGTTAGAGGCTGGTTGCCATAACGGGATTAGAGTTAATCCTTAGGTTTACAAAGAGTTTTTGTAAATGCTGTTTTGGCTCAGTGATTTTAGTGGAAGTTTGAGAAAATCCTACTGAGTAGTAGGTCGTGGTTTTTTCACCTTTTGAGCCAGGTGTTTTCCACGTAAAAATCTTTGCGTTCTTTATTTTATGTACTTTTAATTCCGCAAACAGCAGTCGTTAGTACACCTAGAAGAACCAGGTCCTTCCAGAAGCAGTTTAAGCAAAAATTGGGTACCACACAAATCACCCCCCCTCTTGTGTGGCATTGACGTTTAGAACATCAATTGGTGTCAGAGCAGGTTATCCTTGAAGAGGCTAACACCTTAGGAAAAGATCAACATGAGTGCACCACTTGGGAACTGGGAAGGGCAATTCATTGTTAGGCCTCCACTCTTTAATGGCCAGTACTACTCTTGGTGGAAAAACAGGATGAGAGACCACATCATAGGAGAAGACTATGAACTCTGGGACATAGTCACTGATGGTCCCCTTGCTACCATGAAGATGAATTCTGAAGGAGTAGATGTGCCAAAAACAAGAGCTGACTGCAATGCTGAGGACTTGAGGAAGTGGGAAAAGAATGCAAAGGCCAAGAAATGGCTTGTGTGTGGACTTGGTCCAGACGAGTACAGTAGAATTCAAAGCTGTACCACTGCTAAGGAGATATGGGACACTTTACAAGTGGCTCATGAAGGAACTCCTCAAGTAAAGAGATCAAGAGGAACACTGCTATATTCTCAATATGAGAATTTCACCATGATGGAAGGAGAAACCATCCAGGAGATGTACACAAGGTTTACAACACTAACAAATGAACTTAAATCTCTTGGAAGAGTTATTCTTGAAGAAGACAAAGTTGAGAAGATTTTGACAAGGGTACTGCCAATCTCTTGGGAAAGCAAAATCACAGCTATTCAGGAATCGAAGAACATTGCCACTCTCAAGTTGGATGAGCTAATTGAAAATCTCACTGCCTATGAACTTAGAAGGCAAACCATGAAGATGGATGCACCTAAGAAGGAAAGGAGCCTGGCATTCAGAATCACTGAAGGTGCTGATCTAGATGAGGATGAAATGACCATGATCACAAAGGATTTGAAGAAGTACCTAATAAGAGAAAATGGTCCTTCAAGAAATGGAAGCTACAACAAACCAAGGGTTCCTGAAAAACAAACCAATGAGGGGTGCTACAAGTGTGGGAAGACTGATCACCACATCAAAAATTGCCCTCAATAGGAAAAATAATGGAAGAAGGAAAGAGCTGAACGAAGGAACAGGAAGAAGGAACAGGTTCATCACAAGAAGAACAAAGGATCAACAAAGGTTATGGTTGCTGCTTGGGGTGAATGCTCAGATGATGACTCAGAAGATGAAGATGGAGATGAATAAGCACTTATGGCAATTGGGAAATCGGATGAGGAATCTGAGGTAAGTATAATTCATCTCAAAAACAAGATTAAGTTTTTGTCTAAAGAAAGTCTCGCTGAGTTACTTCTAGATTTCATTGATGAATTTGAGGTTATAAACAATGAAAAGGAACAACTTTCTAAGGAGTGTGTGATTCTGAAAGCTAAGTGCAAAAACCTGGAAATTGGGGCTAGTGAAAGTGATAGTAAAAATGCTGAGTTGAAGAACCAGGCTCATGAACTTGACACCACAGTCCTAGAGCTCAAATCTGAAAATCTAAAATTGAAATTAGGAACTGGTAAAAAGGAATCTGATCACACACAACTCACTTTAGAAGAAAATGTAGGGAAAATGAAAGATGAGTTGTACAAAAGAGATGAGCAGATAAGAGTCCTTAAGGAGGATCTAAACAAGGTTAAGCACGAGCTAGATAGAACCTGTAAATGGAATAGGTCCTCCGATGCACTTTCATGGCTACATGAACACCAGAGTAGCAATAAGAGAGGACTTGGCTACGAGACCTCTGCACCTAAGTGGGATCCCAAAAGCAAGTACCTCACACTTCCTGAGAACAAAATTTGTACACATTGTGGTAAAACTGGTCACTATAAAAGTGAATGTATTGCAAAAGAAAGGCTAGTCAAAAGAATAAAGAATTTGTTCAAGGGGAAAATAGGCTGCCAGGTTGGGCTAAAAAGAATTTGATTCACCCTTTTGCCTATAGAAAGGGACCCAAACTTGTTTGGGTTCCTAAGACTAACCCCTGATTTCCTTTTGTGGGTCCAAGTGAAAGGGAGCAGCCAAATATGGTACATGGATAGTGGCTGCTCAAAGCATATGACAGGAAGCAAGAACCAGTTCCTTTCACTTGAGGACCTCAAATGAGGTAATGTCTCCTTTGGAAATGGGAAGAAAGGTGAGATCATTGGGGTTGGAAAGGTAGGTAAGACTGATTCTCACTCTATTGAGAATGTCTACTTAATAGATGGCCTAAAGTACAGTCTAATCAGGGTATCACNAATTATTGTATGAAGAAATATTATCCGCGATTATTCTTCCTCTTCATTTTTTCTCTACCCTGCATATCTAG
The DNA here is from genome assembly GCF_001879085.1 of Nicotiana attenuata. Lineage (NCBI taxonomy): Eukaryota > Viridiplantae > Streptophyta > Magnoliopsida > Solanales > Solanaceae > Nicotiana > Nicotiana attenuata. Next base: position 48,747 of record NW_017671988.1, read on the forward strand.
ATCTGAGATTAATTATGTTTAGCTAAGATTTACCTTTTTTAATTCTACAATTAGTTCGACAAGAGGGTTTTATACCTTTTTGTTCAAATCCTAGATTTATCACTAATTCCGAATACCAATTAGTTATTAGAAAGAAAGAAAAAAACATTATAAGGAACCTACAAATAAACAAAATTTAAAATCTTTTGTCTTCACTCTTCATGATGGAAATTTGGTAGATGCTTTGTTGACCCTTTATTGGCCTCCAACTTGGACCAAGAAAATAAATACGACTAGTGTAGTACGTAGGTTGACAGATAGACGAGTTTAATTTGATGACAGTAGAAAACACGTTAAAGAAAAAGGATCATGATTTTAGAAAGAACCACAAAGTATATTAATACCAAAGTAGACTTGGAAAAGAGCCAAACACGATTCGGTCTTCCTAACCCACTAATCAAAGGAAAAAGCCAAAACACTAACTAATATGCTTTCAAATCATAAATAGTAGTATAACATAGTGCTTAGGGTACTATACCTTTTTATTTTAAGAAATTTTAAAGAAACCACTATATTTTAGTGATTATTAGCTTGCTATAGTTACCATTTACTAAATTACTTCCTATAGTTATGTTTTCAGTTGTTATAGACTGTATTCGATGTACTTTTGCTACTGTATTCATGAATATCGTAGCAAAACTCGGCGGAAAATAGGGGAGTCCAGCTAAACAGAGAATGTATTCGGTGGCCGGATCTGTCGTTGGTGGAAACACAAGCCCTGCTAGGGTTTCTGAAAGCAAGGGAAGAAAAAACTGGGGGAAAAAGAGAAGAAAGAGGAAAAACAAAAGGAGGAGAGAGGGAAGAGAGGCTTAAAGGTAGGAAGTAACCATAAATAGATATTTTGCTATAAAAATGAAAAGTTAGCTATATGAGATAATTTTCTAAAAGGGTATTTATTTATAATAATTAAGGTATCAACCTTTGCTATAAGAGGTAAAATTTTCTTTTATTTTTATATTATAATCGTAGTGTTTAGATCAGCTTGTGCACGTCTTGGTTAATTTTACGGAATATTTATTATTTCTCGTCAGTCATCAATATAGGTATCAGATAAATCTGTCTATCAAGACTTAGACAAATAAAAAGTGCTATACATTTTCTTTGGGCAAGCATCTTAAAAGGTTAGAACAATATTTGGTTGAAGTTTGGAAATAAGTATCAATTAAAGTTGAAAATTAGTATTTGTAAATTGAATTGTACTTGCATATGTATTTCATTGAGAGAAAAAGGGTTAAAAATCTAAGAGCAAAATTCATTATATTTCTTGAAATACTCTTCAAACAAGCTTTTTAAAATTTTACTTGTGTTTTAACTTTTAACTTCAAAGATGTCTAATAAGAGAACGTGTACAGGTTACAATAACAAATTATTTGTGCAGTTTATGATATACTGCAAAATTTATCTTCAAATAATTTCTTAAAATATACTCTAAATTATTTTTTAATAAAAAGGGGGAACAGACAGATGGCCATAATTCTTTGTCTCTTTAGAGATAATTGACATAAGAAAAGCTAATGATTGGACATTGGTCCTTCTTGGTAGCACATTAGCAAACTTTGTTTTTACTATCACCAATTATAATCTTACTCATTTCTTCTACTGACATTCTAATGATCCTTTCCTCTTAAATCCATAATTTTATCTGATTAAATTAGAAACTTATTGTGTATAAATCATACTCTAGTTTTTTTTTTTTTTTTTTAATAAATGTCAGCTAGTTTAAATTAACTTTGTGATTAAACTAGAGATTTGAATAATATAACTAGACAAATGTAAATTTTAGAATAATAGCAAATACGAATAAAACATAGATTTCTATTTAACATTATGGAACAGCTAAAAAAAATTATTAACTACTCTTTCTGTCCTATAAATTCCCGACTTATGTAAACTTATTTAAAAAATTTGAGAAATTCAATTTCTGAGTTATGTTTGAATCCTTGTAATCTTCTTTTAGACTGTCAAAGTAATATAGTTTTACTGTTATTAGAATGAAAAGAGTTCAGACGTAACCAAATAAATATTGAAAACATATTTATAGTCGACTCGCTCCAAATTGAGTCTTGATTATTTTTATTTCTTGCATTTAAGTATTTCGCACTCGAAATTCACTTGTTCAGTTAATAAAAATTCGCGTCGAGAAAACATTAAGGTGATAAAGTATTTCATTTCCAAAATTGCTTATGCTCAAAAAGTAACTCGAGATTTTAATTTAAAGAACGCCATTCACCTGTTATTAAAATAACATTTCAAAACACCATAAAAAAGGATGGGGATGAATAGGATCCGTTTATTCCTACCCAGAGTTCTCACACTCGAACAATAAAAATGGAGAAATTTTTTGGTTGGGGGGTGGGGTGGGGTGGGGGAATATAAGTTAGAGTTTTTTTTTCCCTTTTCCAAATGTATAGTTTTAGCTGTCATAATTTTTATGAGAATTTCAGAAATATGCAAAATATATATATGTGAAATGGGATCTATATGCATCTCGACGTTAGATGAAATGGAATTTCAAAATATATTTTAAATTGCATTTTTGAAATACAACAGAAAAGGTCCCAAAATAAAAATTGCAAACAGAAAAGCAGAGACATAATTGTATTTCTGCCATAACTAACAAATTGAATTTAGAGGGATCTACGCGTTTGGTAAAGTTAAAAGTGTTTATAAGCCAAGTCCTTATAAGTCAAAAACAAGCTAAAAGCCATAAGCTGGTCACCCCCAGCTTATGAATTTTTAGCTTATAAGCACTTTAAGTTTGACCAAGATTTTTACTATTTTATCCTTAAAATATTCTTTTTTAGAACAAAACTCTTACATCGACACTCACTGCGTCAAGTATTGTTTCAACCCCCTACCCCCCTCCCCCGCCGCCTCTTCAAGTCTGCAATTCTCATTGACTATTTATGATAAGCAAATTCTCTATCCCTTTGCGTATTTGTATCTATGTGATTGTGTATTAATCTTTGAACTGTATGTAATAAATGAGGACATATCAAATTTTTGGTGCATTGCTTTCTAAGTGTTGTGGTGATGAAGACAGTGTTTGTTTCTCTTCAAAAATTTATTTAGGTTCATTTTTTTCTTAGAAACTTTTGTCAATTTATTAATTATTGCTCCCTCCGTTTCAATTTATGTGAACCTCCTTGACTGGGCACGGAGTTTAAGAAAAAATAAAGACTTTTGGAATTTGTGATCCTAAACAAGTCAAAAAGGAGCTCAGAGTATGTGTGTGGTTATAAAAGCTTCTCATTAAGAATAGAGTTGTAAATTTAAGCTAAATTGTTTCCAAATTTAGAAAGGGGTCATTCTTTTTGGAACGGACCAAAAAGGAAATAGGTTCACATAAATTGGAACGGACCAAAAAGGAAATAGGTTCACATAAACTGGAACGGAGGGAGTATAACTTATGATTATGCTTATCATAAAATAAATTTTATTTATCATAAAAGTTTTCTTATCTAAGCACAGTTGTATTTATAATAAAATGACAAATAGAATATTTTGTATTTGAATCGATCTGGAATCTAAAATTTTGAAGAAATTATGCCCCTATAAGTGTAAACAGTTCTAAGGTTATTTAAGTCATTTTAACAGAAAAAGTGTTTATTCGCACTTTTTTCTCAAATACTACAACAGCTTATTATCAATTTCAATACTTGTATTTAAATACGTAACTGCTTATTTATTAAATCAATTTCAGCACTTAAAAGTAATTTTCAGCACCCAATGCTTATCAACTACTTCAAATCAGCTAATCCAAACGGACTCTTATAAATCGCATAGAAAGTTATAAATTGCAACAAATCGACTATTTTGCAATTTATCAACGCAAAGAAAGCTAAGTGGAGAGAAGAAAAGATTCCTTACCGCACCCACCCCACCCCACCCCACCACACCCACGCACCCAGCCTTTCCCCTTTCGCTGTCATTCCCAAAACCGATCCTTTACTCCCCTCCCTCCTCATTTCTTCCGGTCTTACTTTCCCTTTTTCTTCTTCTTCTTCTTCATCTGGGTCTACTCCTTACATAAAATCTCACCTCAAAATCTAACCAAACCCCACAAATATTTCTGCTTTTGGGTAGAAAGAACCATGGCAGCTGTTATTGAAACCCAGAGTTTGGGCTTTTTGGTAATTGTACTCGCTCTAGCTGTTAGTGTTAGGGGGAATTCAGAAGGGGATGCTTTGTACGCTCTCCGCCGGAGCTTATCCGACCCGGATAACGTGCTCCAGAGCTGGGATCCGAATCTTGTCAACCCTTGTACTTGGTTTCATGTTACTTGCAACGGCGATAACCACGTCACTCGTGTGTATGTCTCAAAATTTCCTCTTTTTTTTTTTTTTTTTTACTTCCTTTGTGTGTGCTATTATTTAATTAGTCGATTTGTATGTTTGTGTTTGCCGAGGGACTGATCTAAGCGTCACTGAGTTCAGAGAGGATGCAGCCTAATACATAATTTACAGTACATATTTTTTTTTGTGTGTGTGTATTAGAACACACAATTTTTTATTTTTTATTTTGAGAAAGACAGACAAATTTGAAAAAAGATTTTTGGCATATATGTATACATAGTCTAAATTTGGTTTAATTTGCTCATAGAGGCTGGATTTGGTAGTTATTATTTTACTCTGGTTAGAGATTTGTATGACAGTTTAGTTTAGTGATAAGCCTGAGATTTAGAATACGATAATCATTTATTTTTTTATTAGACAAATTATTGAGTATTCGAGTGAAATAGGTCCAATTGGAGTGGAATTTATATAGAGGGTTCATAAGCCATCTCAATTAGTTTTGAGATTGAGATGGTGGTTGTTGTTGGTTAGTTGCTAAGTTTGAATTTGATTTATTTGTTAAAAGCTTAAGCTTTCACTTGACTTGCTAGCTAACTTGACTTGCTAGCTAACAAGTCTTTGTTTTAAAATTGGCAGCAAAGTGATTCCTTTTTCTAAAAGGTGAATAGGGTGTCGGTATTTACTTGAGTTCCACTTAGTCGAGGTTTTTATCTTGACATGTCTATGATCTATGTGTGAAGGATGGAGACGTGTGATTTTTTAATGATCTTTGTCTTTCTTGTGTTTCTGATTTCTCGTGGATGTGCACCTTTTGTAGAGTTCAAGTGATTTGTTTGTTTTGAAGTGTGTAAAATCCTTCTTCTTTATTTTGTTATCCATGTATCTTCTGGATGCGTTTGCTATTAATACACCACTTACTTTTACTTCATAAAAAAAAAAAGTGTGTAAAATCCTTGTACTTTAAAGGTAGTTGATTGGAGGCAGTGGTTCAATAAGGGCGCCTTACTGAAGTTTTGAGAAATCTCGATGCAAGCATGGCCATTTTCTGACATTTTTTTTTGTCAAATGATAATTTTATTGGCAAAACTTTGGATGTTTTTGATATTTTATACTTTAAAAAAAATGTTTATGATAGATTGTATGACTTAGAGTTGCATTTCCGCTTTATTAGGTGATTATGGAACACCTAGATGTTACTGGTTGGAGTTGTATGTTGATTGGACTCCTTACCGATAACCGAAGATTTCTAAATACGAATAAGACAGAAACCTAGTTTTTTGAGATGCAAGAGAACTTTCTTATATCTTCTTAAACATGATGACTTGGTCGAGAGAGAAAATAAGTTTCAGACTCATACATTGGAAAACTTGAGATGCTCAGCCTGACGTTCCTTGTCTACAAAGATTCATGTCAATTTGCAAACCTGAAGTAGTTATATTTATACCGAGTAACAGTAGCGTCAAAGAAAAAAGTCCTTTCTAATTGGTATGACTTGTGTGCAATCAACTGGTCCTTCCTTAAGGTTAAAATTACACGTCTCCTAGTTATTCTCCGCCAGGTTAAAGGAGAAACTTCCTTTTATTCCTCACACCCTTTTTCTCTTAAATGTTTGCCTGAAAAAGAGTGGAGAAATTCAGAAGAGGAGCACTGCTTTGGTTTGCTTTATTTTTGCCCCGTACTCATTACAAGTCTGAAGTATCTCAGGGTGGTAACGTTTCTGCAGGGACCTTGGCAACTCAAAGTTATCTGGTCATTTGGTACCTGAACTTGGAAAGCTGGAACATCTACAGTATTTGTAAGTAACTATTTTAAAATCTTGAATTGACTTGTCATTTCTAGTCAATGATTCTATTGGTTTTCAAGGAATTATAATTTATATATATGATGTAATTGTTTTGCTGCTTCAGGGAGCTTTACAAAAATAATATTCAGGGAACCATCCCTAAAGAGCTTGGCAACTTGAAGAGCCTTATCAGTCTGGATCTGTACAACAACAATATTTCAGGGACAATCCCTCCTTCACTGGGAAAGTTGAAAAATCTTGTTTTCCTGTAAGTTCTCCTTCGTGATGTTTCCTTATTCTGTTCCAGTCATATGTACTTTTTACATATTGGGGGGGGGGGGGGGGGGGGTTGGTAA